>NC_091509.1:11331713-11491310 GCF_947461875.1 Haliaeetus albicilla | reverse complement strand
GGACGACGAGGGGCTGGCCCCGAGGGGTGATAATGAAAATGCCTTGGTAATGAACCCATCTGGTGATGTCCTCATTGGCCTGGCTTTCAGTGCCAAGAAACTCAGCAGGGGTCACCCGCTCTTTAAAGCAAACATATGTACAATACGTACGGATTTTACTTTCCCTGCAATTTCCACCCCACCCCCCACTGCTAATGTTTTAAATACTTTCCCTGAAAATACTTCTCTGCAGGAATGGCTGCTAAGCAGATCTCCAACTTCGCTGCTATGCGATCTAGCAGCCTGACCTTTTCAAGGGAAGAGTGTCCCAAACGAAGCCAAGCGCTTGGCATGACAGGGCCCACACTTCCAAACCAACACAAGGTAATGGATATCAAGGCAACCCCCACATTGCTAATCTATAAAAGCCAGGCTCTGCTTTCTGGCACTGGGGCTGAGTGACACGGCACCACCCACGTCCACAGAGGCAGATGTTCTTCCTTACCAAAAGAGTGCATCTTGGCAGTAGTGTCTATTGAAAACAGTCTTTCGCCATGCTCTCTCCAGACGTGCCTGGACATCACCTAGCAGAGCGGTAACTGGCCCAGGCCATAAGCTTGCCACCAGGGTGCTAACGCCGAACCAGCCAGTTGCGTGGCAGCCCTCAAGCTTGTGCCCCCTTTAGCTCACTGGCACAGAAGTATCCCAGGACATCAACTAGCCCAGCCGTCTCCCGTAGGACAAGCTCCCAGCACCCAGAGCCTGGAAGTGAGGCACCAGCACCTTCATCCACACCCAAATTCTGCAGCACAGGTCCACCATCCTCCATAGACAAAGCATTGGCTCTTGTCATCTCCTAACAGACACAACCACAACTGGCGAGCCAACAGAAGGAGAGGTCTGAAAGGGAAAGGAGCCCACCGTCGCCTGTGCCAGGGGACAGACACTGAACCAAGCCTACTGCTGGAGGATTTTAAGGAAGTGTCCAGCAAATAAAACTAATGGGACAAGCAGCACCTTCGGCCCCACCGGCCAGGAGGTCTCCCATAGCTCAAAAGTGCCCTCCTCTGGCTGATTTTTGACAGACTCATCTATAATTGCTGGGCTAACACTCCGTGGGAAAGAATGATTAAAAATCAGCTGCAAAGGGATCACTGAAGAGCAAATTATCCTGCAGGAGGAGGTTTTTCAAAATGGTATGAGAGCTGGGCCAGCTGCACCATGGCTCCCATCATAGTCAACGTGCAGGAAGCAGCTCAGCCCTGTAGGGAACAGCCACCCTCTGATGAAGTCCTCAGCCAGGGATTTCAGTTCAGGTCAGCTTGTGGTTCTGAAGCCTCATGTTTTACAGCTCTCAATGTAGGTACTGAAAAAAGTTACTTTTCAGAACTGAGTTATGAATTACAGAACGCAATTTTCTGTCTCACAAATTTCCATACTGCTAAGTCATCTTTGGACTTTTGTCTCCAAGCAGTTGCCTGACACATCCCAGATGACTATTTTAGGAGAAGGCAAATCATGCCCTAGAAATGCCTGTTTTCTCTTTGCTGACTGTAACGGCAGTCTAGACAGTGAGCACAGATGGAGATCTCTGTATTTGGTCAGGTGAATCACACACCCCCCTCCCAGACTCTGAGTTTCAAAACTTCACCCTTCATACAAGCTTAAAAGTTGCTTTACTGGCTAAAGTTGTTCATGATGGAAACTACCCACGGACATCTTGGGAATCTCTGACTTACCTGTCTGTCACTGTATGTGTATTCCACCTAGGTATGTCATAGCATTTTGGGGTGGGTTTTTTCATTTCATTTTAATATCATGGGGAAGTTCCCTACTTTCCTTAGAAGATAATTCCACAGACTAGTACGTCTTGGATTTATTCTTTCTCATCCTCCCTTATGGTATGTCTTGGGTATTTCCTAGAGATGAGGTGTTTGCATTTAAGGATATATGATATATAATCAACATTTATGCTTATATACCTTATCCACTTTTTATTTAAATAAATGTTTAAATAAATCAGTCTAGAATCTCATTACTCAATTCAGTCTTCTTGTACCATATTTTTCAATTTTTATTAGCTGATGTCAGTAAGGAGCTGACTAGGACTACAATTTATAAGCCACTCTCCGTATATTTAAGAGTGTTCACAACTGTTTAAGGAAAGAAGAATAAAAACACAGTTTTGCTAATCAGTAGAAGTACATGAGCAAGCAAACCTTAGGCAGCTCCTAATGGGCTTCTTTACATGTCATTAACCTGATCTGCGTGATATTTAGATGAAGACATCACTAACTGCTTTTGTACCGAAACAGCAGTTAATGGAAAAGGACGTATTTTCAGAAATGAACCAATGATAGACAGTTAACAGTAATATTGAGACTGCTACAGTAAGGTGAGGTTCATGGGGCAGAAGTTCATTGTAGAAAGCCCTAGAAAGCTCTTATGGTGTTTCTGTAACACTATTATGATTTGAAAGGACACCCTATGTTGCAACATATGAGTAGGGGCAACACCACCTTTTTCAGGGTGAATTTTTGCCAGCATGAGTTAAGGCTGAGTTGCCCAAGGCTCCTCTGTATTTAGCCATATGTCCTTCATCACATGTTTGGGATTTGCCTTCCTAAGGTCCCCTCCAGTTTGACAACGGCATTCATATCACTATCACTCTGGCTAAAACGACCTTCCAAAATACCTTGATTACAGATTTTTCCCCCTGATAATTTGCCTCTCCACATGGCAGGGAGCAGTCCTGTTTTCAGTTGGTAGCTCTGTCTGGCATGACATGCAAACCACCTAAGATGTTTGCTTCAATTCCCAGCAGTCAGGACAGAGTGTATTTGCACTTCTTGGAACATGCCAGACTTTGGGGTTTCTTGCATGTAATGGTAAGTGAGCTTCCTCACTTTGATTTCTGCACCAAGTCATGGGTGACAGAAATACTCTTCCATTTTTCACTTACATAGGTAGCTCCACTCTTAGATATAATTGCATAAGTCTATTTGGCCGACTCAGACAGCCACTTTGTTCTGTTAACATCTCTGCCCACACCCATCCTCCTAAGTTTGTGACTTGGCTTGGACTTTTCTAAACAGACCATTCAGGATTTATTAAATCTAGTCTCTCAATAAAAAGAATATATATGGTATTATAAATATCAACTGCCTGGCTTCTTTTTTTTCCAGTTTGGTGATACTAGAGCTACATCACCCAGTCTACTATTCTTTACAGTCCAAAGGCTGTCTGGTTGTAACTGATGCTACAACTTGGCGCAGGGTCTCTGTTACCACTGGCTACTGCAGAGGACGATGCAAGCCAATTATAGTCTAGAAACATCAAGTCTTCTTGCCTTACCATTAACACTGGAAGCTTTATTATTATGAAACATTTTTAATACAGCACCACCAAAAAGCCAAGAATGGGGCTCTTTGCGCACTATACATCCACAGGGAGGTAGACAGTCACGGTCTAGCTTGTAATTCAAATAAATAAAATAAAATAAAATAAAATAAAATTAGACAAACAGGGCAGGAAAAGGGGTGTTCTGGGTCTAATTCTGAAATTATGTGAACTATTTGTGAACTCCTCTTCCCCCCGAATGTCTCTTGAACAGCTTCTGTGGGAGACATCTATGTCTGTGCTTCTGATGGTCTGTAACAGGTAATAGTAATTAAAGCACATCTTAAATAGAAGATAAGAGTCTATTTCTCAGAATCCCTACCAGGAAATAGGGTGGTTTGGCTTGGCAGAGTGGAAAAAAGCCTGTCATATTGTGTCAATATCACAGGATCTGCCTTTCTTTAAATACATAAAAATCTCTCCTGGTTACAGTTTAACATACAACCATTCTCTTTCAAATTCTGCTTTCAGTACTTTCTCAACATTGAGATCCAACTTCTTCTATTCTGGTCCTTTTCACAGCAGCCAAGTCTACAAAAAGATTTTAACACTTCACATATTCATAATTACTTAATCAGAGAACCTTAAAAAGCTCTGCAAACATTTATTAACACTTGCAACAGCTCCACAGGTCTGCTGTAGAGTGTTCTCATTTTATCCCCAATGTATAGACAGAGTAACTAAGGTAACAGCAGGCAAAAAATATTTGGCTTCCCACTTCCAAGCTGTAGTGTGTTAACTATTAGATAATTATTATTCTACTGAGAGCAGCTTAATGCTGTAATGTACAAATATTGACTGCTTGTGCTCAAGTGCCGCTCAAAAATCTCCTTTAGAGATAGCTGCAATCAATCTAGTTTCATGCAGAAATTATGGTCTATTTGCAAAGTGTGTACAGGGATTTTGGCTGCCAGAGTGTGGAAGTCCGGATTGAAAGTATCAGTTCAGGCTCTGTATTTAGCTTTGAGGTCCAAGCAGTAGAAGACCTCCCTCATTAAAACCAGGGACCCTATAATCCACACTCACCCTGAATTACTACTGTGAACCAGGGCATGGAGGGGTGTCACCTGGGTCGCTGTCTCCCTCTCCACGGTCACCAAACACCTGTAGCAAAGGCCTTTCCTTGACAGGAGGTGTCCGGAGGGGCAGTCCCAGTCTGCTCTGCCACATTTGGAGACACATTTTTCTGACAATGGAGAGCGCTGGAAAAAACAAAAACAAAACAAAACAAAAAAAACTGTGCACCTTTTCCAGGCTGGGAAAAACATCCTGAACTGTTGCCTTCCGTCCACCCCATTACTAATCAGTGGAAACAGCTGCTCCCTCTTTGTCTTTTTTCTCTTTTCTTTTTTTTTTTTTTTTGTTACTGTTTAATACCATTTTGATCAACTGTTTCTGGCAAAGACAGAATAGGAGAAAGAAAATTCTATACACCACTCCACACAGCTGAAAAAGGTAGAGGCAGCTAATTGATTCTTCAGCTCTCTAGAAATTGAACTGAAACACCTTGAACTCATCTCGTATAATCTGCCAATATTCAGACTCTCCTGTATTTAAATTCACATCAGTACCCAAGAAAGGAAAAAACTATTTTTCATTTCCAGTCCTCTGACCCATCCAGGTCTCATGAACAACAGCTAATGAAGTAATAGGTTCAGATTTTGCCAGTACCTGCTAGGGTAGGTCAACCTAGAACAGCTTGAAGCTATTAAAACGGTTCTATATATTTCTGTGAACACATGTATCATAAAGTCAAAATGATGAAGTGCCTGGTACAGATAGATTTTGAAAACAGTCAAGAACTGTTTGTTCCCACCCCTGGAGGAGTTACGGATCCCCGAGATGGGCCATAGCTGCCAAATGAATCTAGACATGATGAGAGCCTTTAATGTTCATCCCCTTCAAGATTCGGGGTGGGGGGTAAAAGTTTATTTTGGTGCATCAGCAAAACCTTCAAAGCTGAAGGTGATACGACTCATGTACTGTTTAAAAAAAAAATCACTACACAGATGGCAAAATAAATGCAGAAAGGAAGAGCCAACTGCGAATTTGTGTGTATACAGGCCAGGTCCTCAGCTGTTAGGAGTGAGCCCAGTTTGTATTAACTGACAGCCTGACTCCATGGTTGGGGTTTTTTTTTGTTTGGTTGGGGATTTTGGAGTTGTTGGTTGGGGATTCTGGGGGGCTTGGGGGTTTTTTTTTGGTTGGTTTGTTTTTTTTAAAGATGACAATAAAGCTATTCAGAGGTATTTTTTTTTCCCTTATACCCATTATCTTCCTCGCCAGATCCAGGTCCCATAAAGCTGAACAGACCCCCATAGCCTCAGTGGGAGTAGAGATAGGGCTTTACACCCGATGGTGGCAGCCGAATTCTGTGGTGAGGAGCAGGGTAGGTTGGCAGTACCATATGTCTGCCCCTCCATAGTCTTCAGCAGCCTCATCACCATGGCAATGGAGAAGGAACATCAGTTGGAGGAAAGCGTGGGGCAATAACGTAGTGCAGGGATTCAACCTGGGAACGCTGCCCGTTAGCGCATATCCAACCCAAATCCTCCTTCACAGGTAATCCTCAAGACATTTCTAATCAGCCTTCTGTACCTAATTTCTGGGATGACACAGGAGATGTGCCTCTGCTGTCAGCCACCACCAGCCCCAGCATTGCGTGCCCAGGAAGACCAGGCAGGCTGCACCAAGCAGAGCACTATACAGATGAGATGCCTCAAACAGCTGGCAGTATCTTCAGGTTTTTTTGAAACATCTCCCTATTGCTTTTTTCACTGCTAGGAGGACAGTGAAAGGGCTAAGCTCCCCTAATAAGTGTTGCCACACCAACATCAAAATAAGTTTGACTGCATCAATCCATGCACCTGAGTGGACTCTGAGATTGGTTTTGTCCCCATTAATACTAACAGTGCCTGGGAACAGCTACTACAGCTGAACCCATCCTGAGCGCACTCTTCAGCCAACATTGGCTTATGGTGACTTGATATTTCAACGTAAGTACAGGTACAAAGCAAAATCACATGACAGGACCATGCTGCTTTAAATCAATTTCTAAGTTACTTGATCAGGTCAGCACGTTGGCTGAAATCTGGCCAAGAAATTGGCCAGAAATCTGTTCAAAGAAGGAATTGTGAGATCTGATAGAAAAAACATGACCTCCAGCCCCCCTGCATGAACATATCTGCCAGCACAGCACCATTGGTGGCGGCCGTGATTAAAAACTTTGCAGAAAAAGCCTACTACAAGCAAGTGACAAATATATTTAAGCAATAAATATAGCCCAGTTCTTAGTTTTGATTAGGCAGGACTCACATGATTACAGGTCGGCATTAGAACATAAAAACCCTCATGTCACCAAGCCAAACAGCCTTCCAAATATCACTTCTCCTCCCACCACCTTCTGGGTTTTGCAGGAATTATTTCTTGATGGTCAACCCTCGATTCCATCTGTTGTATCATGACAGCCCTTTGCACACAAGAACAGAAGAGCAGGTTTGTTTCTGAGCCTATAAAGGAATGTGGCAATTTTTAAGAGACTGGCATAGAAAAAGAAATCTTCTGAGTTTCAACAGCAGGCCTTGCAGACAGGGGGCACTCAGAAATTAAAAAGGGAGCAGTGCTCCTGAGGGTCTTTGGGGTTTTTGTTGTTTGGGGTTTGGGTTTTTTTGCACTGAGCAAGGAACAGGTGTTCAGCTATTTCATAGCCAGGAGCATCATTCCAGTCAGAGATGCCTCTCCAGCGTCAAGGGTTTTCCAGGAACACATTTGCACTCATTAGCAGTTATTGCCACAGTGGTACAAGTCAGCACAAGCTTGGGGTGCTGGCACAAATATAAACTTGGTTGCTGTCCAGAAAAGCATATTAAGTTTGTTTGGATGAGGTGAAGGGAGCTATAGTGGAACAAAGCATCCTCTAGGTACCTTTAGCTAATCATAAAAAAAGTAGAGGAAAAGGGAAACAAAAGTAATTGTGTGTTGACTTGCAGGTCCAAATATCATCATTAAAAATACTTTGCCAGGCCCAACGCTCGCACTCACACATCAGACTTGCCTATTCAAGCACTGGGACTATGGATATATACCAGGTACCACTCAGGAAAATGCACCTAATTAACCTTGTGCATGTATCTCCTCATTATGTGCTCAGACTTATAGCCCTTGTGCTCAAAAATAATCCTCCCAGCTATGCACCCCAGCCTAATTCAATATCTGGGCCTGTATTTTCACATATTTTGATGTTTATTCAATAACACGGTATCTCGTACTGAGCCAGCGGTTCACACTTTCATAGCCTTCAGACAGAAATCAATTTTCAATGCATACCTGAAGGCATCAGCTTATATCACTCCTCAGACACAGCGTGCTATTTTAACTAGGCTCTAACTATTTTTATTTAGGCATTAACTCGTTACATTAGCAAATCTGATCCATGACTGTAATTGCTTTCTAACAGCTACTGTCTGGCCACCCTCAGCTCTGCATCTCCTCAGCAGCAGCCTCACGGAAGAGGATCTGGTCCTCATGGACATCAGAACCAAACCTTGCTTTCCTGCCAAGAGGCAGCTCTTGTCCACATCTGCCAGCTAGAAGCTAGGCCAGGAACTACAGCATAGAGTGAAACATCAGAAGCAACCAGACTTTCTGGAACAATTTTCAAAGAAGAGGTTGCAAAGCCTGTGTTTTGGATAAGTGAATAAACCACTTCCGCACAAGCTACTGGTCAAGAGCGTTAACTCCACACTGTCTGCAGCAAACACTCCCATTTTCCATCTACGTCCTGCCTCTGAACTTCACCTCAGCGATGGGAACAAGAGCCACATCTTTCACTTTCCTCAACCTTTGGGGAGATAGCTTGCTTTTCCCATTCCCTCTGGGACCTCAGGAATCCCAAATCCTGACAGCAGGAAACGGCAGATTTCTCCCAAAAGCTTATGTCCAAACGAGCACGTTGTTTGCCAGTCTGCTTGCTGCTGTGACGGCACATCTAAAGGTCTTGTACAGTCTCTCTGAGAAGCCAAGCTAGGTGTAGCAAAGTGTCCATGCTCTTAATTATGTTTGTGATGACACAGGAGGCATGGAACAGCACTAACAGGAAAGACATGGAGGTGCTGGAGCGTGTCCAGAGAAGGGCAACGAAGCTGGTGAGGGGCCTGGAGCACAAGTCTTATGAGGAGCGGCTGAGGGAGCTGGGGCTGTTTAGTCTGGAGAAGAGGAGGCTGAGGGGAGACCTTATCGCTCTCTACAACTGCCTGAAAGGAGGTTGTAGCAAGGTGAGTGCTGGTCTCTTCTGTCAGGTGGCTGGAGATAGGACGAGAGGAAATGGCCTCAAGCTGTAGCAGGGGAGGTTTAGGTTGGATATTAGGAAAAATTTCTTTACTGAAAGGATTGTCAGGTATTGAAACAAGCTGCCCAGGGAAGTGGTTGAGTCACCATCCCTGGAGGTATTCAAAAAGCGTGTAGACAAAGCACTTCAGAACATGGTTTAGTGGGCATGGTTGATGGTTGGACTCGATAATCTTGAAGGTCTTTTCCAACCTAAATGATTCTATGATTCTAACTTCAAACAGTGCTATGCATACGTGGAGACCATGAAGGCAGGAAGGAAATATCTCACTCAGGATCTCAACAGCTTCCTGCAAAGAGCTGTGATGGGAGAAGAGCGAGGCCTCCATGCCATGGTTTGACGATACACTGGGTCCTGTTTGTATCCTGACCAAAAATGCCACAGCCACATGGGGCAAAATGCAGCACAGGTATAAGCTCTGACGGTTCAAATTTGTTCAAAATGTTTCAACGTCAGCTTTGTACCAGCAGGCTTTATGCCAGATCAAATATCACCTGCCTGCACCACTCTAACTTTATGCTGGATCAGGTATTCTCCATTCTTCTGCCATCAGCATAAAGCTGAAATAAAACAGCAAAGCTGGTATGGATTCTGTATCTTGTGCTCAACGGGAAGGCAACTGTGTTCCCATCCCTGACCTACATCAATTTACTACCTCTGGATGCACAGATCTGGTACTGTACAACCACAACCTGAAGATGTAATTACACAACCACTTTTCCAGGAAAAAATAGTTTGAGAAGTTCCCACTTTCCTGCCTGACCCAGGTCTCCTGTTGCCATCCCTACATGTTGATTTACCTCCTGTTTGCTTGTGCTGATGCAACTGGTTGTGGGGCTATGTGGTAAAGTGGGTCAGAGAAATTTCTTTTGGATAGCAGTCGGGTTGTTTTTTTTAAATTTGGATCATTTCATGTCTCCACAAAGAGCTCCCTCAGCATAACCGAGGGGGCAACGAACTGTGTGGTACGGTGCCAAGAGCAAGTGGCCAAAGGTAGGGGCAAAACTTCTAAATTGCCTCTGCTGCTGGGGAAAACATTCGGATAACTGCACCCGGAGTAAGTTAGCTGCCAACCTCCTGAGCAAGCTATCAGCATAGCATTTGCATTTGAATTGAGAGAAAAATCCCCAAGGAACATGTCTAGGCAGGTGTCTAGTCTAGAGTTGGTCAGAGGTGGGATGGAAGGAGGGCATTCTTCATGAAAATTGGGTAAACAGTTCCCCAGGGTGCTACACACTACAAGGATTTTAGGTTGTTTCCAAAACTTCTACCTATTTTTGTTTCCAAAACCTCTACCTATTTATCTGTACCTTTGCCTTAAGCTTTAATAAATAAATCTTCCCTTTGCTTTGCAATGAAACCTGTCTAGGGTCCTGGGACCAGACTCTGTGCAATGGAAAAGTTCGTCTAGCTAATTAATTACTGCTCCTGCCTCCCTTAGCATCAGAGAACAAATCCAGGTCCTTTGGCTCCAGCTACATGAACTAATAGGAAGGCACTTTTAATTACAGCTTGGGACTGCATCCTCCGTAGTTTGCAGTCATCGAGCTTGGTCCACAGTGGGGAATTTTCCCTGTTGTAGCTTGTAGAAAATCGATGGGAGCCACGAGCATGGGCCAGGCTGTGGGAAACCTGGACTCCTGAATCGATTCTGAATCTTGCCGAGGGTGGTAAACGCACATACCTGCCGCCAGCCAAGTCTGCCTAATACCGTGTTTGATGCTGTCTGCTGCTGGATTTTTATTTGCTTGCCTATTCCAGGGGGAAAAAGGGTGAGAGGAAGGGGGAGGTGAGGGTGGTAGCAGGATTACCACATATAGTCATTATAATCATTAACCACAGCGCACTAAATGAATCATTAGGCATCACAACAGATCCACACATGCTTTACTTCTTAAAGCTTCCTGACTTGAATCTCTGTTTTCTGTACAAATGCCCAGTGATTGTTTCAACCAACCAAGTACATTTCCAATGTTACTGCTGCAACTCCTTCCAAAAAAATGACTAAACAGATGAAGCTCTGCTGAAGGAACAGATCTGTTTATAGAACATACTTTTCTTTCACTAGACCAAATATATTCAGCCCTCTCAAATAAATATGTACATTAAAAACTTCATAACTAGCTAAATCAGAAAAAGAAAGAAATAGCAAATGAGAAATTATGTAACAAAGAGCAACTTCAATACAAATGTGCATTTTAAAAATACTTTATGCATGCTCTTTCAAGGCTAAATCTGAGAGCAATTTTTTAAAAATTCAAATATCTAAGACTGAATAAATGGTTCCATTAGAGACAGAGAGGAAGAAAAATGTGAGGGAAAGGGGTTATTTTCTAAAAATAAGTAAGTCTTCAGTCTATAGTATTACAACCTAAATGTTGTCTTAGCCTGGAATATAAGAATCTGAAAGCAAATCTAACTAAGCAAATAAAGCGATACTGACTTGTTGGGTTTTATTATCCCAGCTAAATAAAAAAAAAAAAAAGGAGAGAGAGAAATAATATAATTTTTTTTTTTTTCAAAATTCTATTGTTCTTATTACTCAAGCAGCTATTTCCACAGTCATATGCTTGCAACAGTACCTGGCAGCAGTTTCAGTAAGTTATCTGAGTATTACAAAACGGCTTTACAACAGCAGACAAAACCACTCCATTCAACCCTCTTAAACTGATCCCCTTTTGGCTTCCATTCCATACTAGCCCCTCTGGAACAGCCCTCCCCATATCATAAGGCTGCTGAGATCATGCCAACTGAATCAAAACCCCAGGAAATCACAATAGGATTAAAAAATCCTGAGGACAGAAGCCAACCAACAGTTTTTCCATGGACATTAATAAAAGCAGGATCGGGCCATAAACACAAGGCTATAATCTCCCAACCTTTACTCAGGTGTAGAGGTCTGGACTGTGGCTTCACGTACGCTTGCACAGCACTTAGCAGGCTGAAAGAAGCAAGTAATGATAATTACACAAATAACAGCTGGCTTCATTGATTCAGCTCTATTGAATGAAGGTTGCAGGAGCAGACTCAAGACTATATATCATATCTTTCTAATCCTTCAGTTTATTCTGGTTTAATAGAGAGGATGTGTGCAACATTCATCAGCAGAGCCCTGAGTGCACAGGTAAGCCAGCAATAATCACCAGAGCTATATCGGTCCAGATAATATCGTCTTATCTACCAGCTGTCTCTGCAGTTTATGTGAGCTGCTTATCTCAAAGAGCTATTAGATCTGAACTTTAGTTCAGTCTTTTGTTTGATCTTGTTTTCTTCTGCATTCATTTGAAGCTCCGCATATCATGCTTTTAATTTCACATCGAAACGCATCAAGCCTTTAATTTTATTCCTGCTACTGATGCAATATGGTCTTAGCAACAATGAGAACAGTGAGCAAGTCATGAAAATAATAAACCATGCTAGGTCTGGAGGCTATGAAATCAGTTCAAACATACTGCGGGGAGCTGTACTGCCTGCACTGAGACACATGGCTTTCCATGGGCACCAGCCCATTTATGAGTCATGAAACATAATGGAGTATTGTTGAAAGCTTTGGGACCATGAGAAATTATCTACTGCCCGGCATGGGGAATGGTATAAACTGGCAAGGAACTGGAGTTACATTCTTTTACAGAAATGAAATCAGACAGCCTTGGCCTGCTTTCCAGTATACAAAAACCACAAATCATGAGGACAACTCCTTAATTAGGACTAATTTTTTTTTGTTTTTTTAGAAAGAGTTGCCACTGCACTAACCAACCAGGGAAGCCAACATTTTCTCTGCCCCTAGCCAAGTTATAATAAGGCAGAGAACATGGGGAAGACAGAAAGGAGGAGGGGTAAATAAGACTAGTGTCTCAGCATGAGCTACGAAAGCAAATGCACCTTTCTCTCTCCCGCACCAGGTGACATTCCCTCATGCTGAGGATTTGGTACACATGGGCAAGTCACAAAAGCTATTTGCTTAATATTATGGTGTGATAACAACATGGGGCCATAGGTGTGCATATCTCCGTGCGAGGAGAGCTGTCAGTGTGGGAGGCAGCATGTTCTGTAGGGGAAAGTGCAGGGCTGGATGTCATTTCTAATCCAAACCCCACCTTCCTCCTGGTTCCTGTGCCTTTAGAGTAAAAATGTTAAATGGCCCTCTGACTGAGAAAGCAAAAATCCTATTTTTAAATGAAATGCAAAGTGCTTAGGAAATTGCACAACTGCAGGAATACAGAGCTTAGTGGATAAATACCTGATGGGTAGAGAAAAGACAACAGTCAGAATCTTCTCAGTGGCATCCAGTGAAAGCATGAGGGGCAATGGGCACACTGAAATACAGGAAACTCCATTTAAACACAAGAAAGCGTTGCTTTACTGCGAGGGTGGTTTTTTTGGTAGAACAAGTTGCCCTGAAAGGTTGTGGCGTCTCCATCTTTGGAGACATTCAACGTGGCCCTGAGGGACCTGCTTTAGCCATCCTTGCTTTGGGGGTAGAAGACGACTACATGATCTTCAGAGGTCCCTGCCAACCTTAACAACATTGTGACTGCAGGAGATACTCCTTCCGTTCAGTGGCCCCAGGAAAGCACACTACAACTGGAAATGCAGCACTAAGCAGGATGATCCACTGTGTCAGTACTTGTCCAAGTCAGCTGCTTCCATGAAAGCGTGTAGGGGTAAAGCCAGACTATAATGGGCATCTAAAGCAGAGGTTTTTCACAGACTAAATCGCTTCCCAAAAGAAATGCAGAAATCCAGGAGAGCTAAATGAAGAGTTAACAATGTGAATGTTCTTTTGAATATTTATATAGATTTGCTCCTTCCATGCTTGCACATCTTTTGCGCTAGCTTGTCACGAGCTTTGGAAAGATCAGATTTTACTGGCAGAAATGCTTATGGAAAGCACATTTGCATTTACTTTGGAAATGCTTACACACTCATCCCGTCAAGGAGACAATAACAATTTTATGTGTATTCGCTAACAAATTTCATTGAACTGATATAATCTGGATATTGAGGTTTTATTATGTATTCAGTGAGCCCAGAAAGGTGAATAAAATCCCAAAGATTAACAGCTCTTAACAAATCAGTTGCTAACTTGGAATTAAAATATGCTAGAGGAAATTATGGTCTGTGTACCAGTGATGAATGAGCAGAAAAGGACAAAACTGAATGGATATTCAACTAGGAATCATTCAGTCTACAAATGCAAATACAAATTTTCCATTGTGTAGCAATTACATCATGTTACACACAGACAATAATAAATCAGGAGCTCACTTCCCTTGCTCTTCCATGGATTGTCTGAGATGGGACCAGGAACGGGTGGGCTCCGTTCTCTTCCCTTCCCCAAAGAAATCTCAAATTGATCAAAGCATAAATGCTACCTGAAGCCTGTGATTACATTTGACACTGACAACATTATTTCCAAGTTCAAGAAGGTATCAGCAGCCCTTAAAAACCACAGTTTGGCTCCAAATTTACAAATCCCCATGAGCTGTATAGGCACAGTGTGTCTACTAGGCTTCAAAATGGAGTGCATGCTTTGCAGAGGGAGTGGGTAGGTACAACTCTGGAAGCCGGGGACAGACATCACTTCTGAAAGTGGCACTCCTTAATATGACAAAATATAAATGGATGCATCTCAATTCTGGCATCCAGGTTTAAAAAGTTGGGTTTGAACTACAGCTTCAGAAAAATGTTGTTCTTCTGGAAGATCATGAAGCCCTCTACCTTCCTCTAGAAGTGGGAAGGGGGAAGGAAACAACAGCAGGCAGAGCACTTCACTGGGCTTCAAGAGATGTGGACTCCATTCCTAGCTCAACCCCCAGCTGACTGTGAGTCCCTGAGCAAGCTGTTTCAGCCAGCCTGTTTTTTGGTTCACCCTGTGTCATGGTTTAACCCCAGCCAGCAACTAAGCACCACGCAGCCGCTCACTCACTTCCCCCCCACACCCAGAGGGATGGGGGAGAGAATCGGGAAAAAAAGTAAAACTCGTGGGTTGAGATAAGAACAGTTTAATAGAACAGAAAGGAAGAACCTAATAATGATGATGATGATGATAATAATAACAACAACAAAACAATTGATGCACAGTGCAATTGCTCACCACCCACTGACCAACGCCCAGTTAGTTCCCAAGCGGTGATCCCTCCCAGCCCAACTCCCCCCAGTTTATATACTAGACTTGACGTCACACGGTATGGACTATCCCTTTGGCCAGTTTGGGTGAGCTGCCCTGGCTGTGTCCCCTCCCAACTTCTTGTGCCCCTCCAGCCTTCTTGCTGGCTGGGCATGAGAAGCTGAAAAATCCTTGACTTGGTATAAACACTACTTAGCAACAACTGAAAACATCAGTGTGTTATCAACATTCTTCTCATACTGAACCCAAAACGTAACACTATACCAGCTACTAGGAAGAAAGTTAGCTCTATCCCAGCCGAAACCAGGACACCCTGTAAAGCAGAGGCTGCAAGCTCTGCAAAAAAGTGCCAGGACAATATGCCTAAATTAGAGAGTAAAGCATTCAGAAGTCATGGTCCCAGGCAAGAGGGCTAGAGGGGAGATATGATCTAGTGCAACACCTGAAGAGAGCCTAAAGAAAGATGGAAGGGAAACCCCTATGAACAGCTTCAGCTTAAAGCTGAGGAACTGGCATTTCATCCAAATTAACAAAAAAATACCTCTCTGGGAGGACATGTACGACCTTTGGGGAAGGGACCACACGTTCTCCATGCTTGCCTATTACTTGAAGCAGTATGGCTTTGATCCTAGCTGCAGGAACTTCTGAAGATGCATTTACTGTACAATTCAAAGTACTAGCATTGCTCTTTTAGACACCCCCAAGGTAGTGTTACCGATACCTGATCTAGTTAGCATAGAAGTATGGCTGACAGCAGTGGGAGTATGCTTGCCTGAGAATTTGCAAATATATTTGGCAACTAAGCATCTGCCAGTCCCATTACACTGCTATTGGTACGGGTACATGAGGTGGAGCAATCACACCTTCAGTTGGACAGCAGACATACTCCGCGAGACAGAATAAATGCTGGAGACCCAGCAATCAGGCAACTATGAAAGAAAAAAAAAAAAAAAAAAAGAGGAGAGTGTGAGTTTGGGGAGGCCTTAGGCAAACTCTTTGGACGGGTGAATGTCTGAGTTTCACTCCAAGAGTGAGATATCTTTCCTTTTATTGGAAACCATCACTACATAAAATTTTATATTCTCCCCATACACATACCTCATGAGAACTGAGAACTCTCGCACATTACTGTTGTTCCTGGATAACCAAAATGTCACCTTCATACCTACTTGTGGGTTGCAGTTCCACCTCATACTCTCTAAAAGTGCAGCTGATCCATTAAAAAAATTAAAAACTTCAATATTTGTGACAATCACATCCACCTTAATGTCTTCCAGGTTCTTGGCTGGGATGACGCATCCCAATAACACAGCAAAAGAAAATGCCCTCTTTCATACAAACTAGACTTTTGTTTTCCACAAAGCTTTTCCAAGTCCTGGACACATGGTCATAGTAAATTCAACCTCTCTGACTTTACCTCTCTGATCCAGCAATAACTGGGAGGCTAGATTGAACCAGAGTTTAAAATCATGTCACCACCAACCATCTTTGGAGAAAGACTGAGAGAGGATCCAGAAAAGATTTGATCTCTAACCTACCAAGCAGGGTTACGGAAATAAAATCTGAAGTCCTAGAACTTTGTGAATTTGAGTAAGTGGTGAGCTTTGGCCAAGGAAAGCAACAAAGGTGAAAGCAGGACTTCAAAACAAATATTTTCCTGCATTCCTAAAAGGCCTTTAGTTTAAAAAAAGCATTTGTAATAAAACCTAAAACAAGTTTTAAAAACTTCAGAAGCCAAGGGCACAAACAAGTTCCAAGACAGTCAGAAGAGCTGTACCATTGCATAAATTGTGGGGAGAAAAAAAACCCATTAACTTAATGACATTGGTCAAAAAGTAAAGTAAGAAATCAGAGCAGGGTTTGTTTGTTTATTTGTTTTTAAAAGGGCAGACACATTCTAAAGTGGTTTTTGTGGGTTTTTTTGGGGGGTCCTCTTTTTTTAATGTCTGCCTTCTTTTTCTCTAGCTGTTCTGTGCCACTGATTATTCTGGAACAAAAATCTCACCTCACTGAATTACAGCACTTTTATAAGTTATGCAACATAGGAAGTAATAGCTCAGTAATTGTCAATATTCAGCCCATCTTGTGGGAAACCAAAGAAAATGATAAAAGTGAGAGGCAATTTATGAAAAAAATGTCCGTTGCATCAGCCAGTCCATCTGCGAAGTTTTGTTCATTATGTAGATTACACCACTGACATATGGAAGAGACATTTCACTGTTGTAGTCTAGATGAAAGATGTTAGAAGTGTTTTATTTCTCAACTAGAAAATCATATGGAGAGCCGCACAAGTTTACAGGGACTCCTAATATGTTTTGCCTTTGTCTTTTTGTATAGCCTTCTTTTTTTTTCCCCTCAATATGTAGACTAATTAGAGTGATAAAACAACTCATATAAGATGTGACTCACACAGCCCTTGAGAGAACAATACAGTACTACCCTCAGACAGGGAAACAGCCTAGCTTACAACAGGCAATAACTTCAGGCCTGGGGATCATTCCCACGGATGTTTAGATATCAAGCTTAATTGCAAGGTCAGGTTAGGTAAGTCTAATTTTAGACTGATTTCCTACCCACATGTCCAGCTCCAAGCCTTTGTACTTGGAGACTGCAAATAAAAATGGATAGCTTTGTTTTGCATTTGCATGTATAGCATTGGAAAAAAACAACCCCTGGTGTTTTTGAGAAAATTCTGGCCCTGGGTGTGGCTGCCCAATGCCTTCTGCATGGAATTTGCCCAGAGATATCAACCAGACAAGATGCAACTCATTCAGTTCTTAGAAGATGAACAAGAACTATAAGTGCATTGCATGTGATTAAGATATGGCAGCTTGGCCTTGTTGAAATGAAGATCAAAACAGGCTAACAACTCAATGAGTGATAAAACCCAACTGCGAGCATTAACCGCAATACTAAGAATGTCTCGAGTCTGCTTATCCAACCCATGCTCCTGTCCTGTCACAGCAGGATGACTGTTCCAGTGCGTTCAGCCACCTCCCACTTCAGGACCATGCTGGACCCCCCAATGCTGAGTCCTGTAGTCATTCCCCATGTCAGCTGAGGTAGGGATTGTACAAGTACCTCAGACCTTGACATACTCCGTTTGTGTGCATCCAGCTTCCCACCTTTTGGCTGCTACTCCAGCACTAGTATTGCAGCCCGCTCATTTGCATGTGATGTGCCAAGTGCACCTGCTGATTGCTTTTCTTGATGATAAATCCATAGGGAAGTCTCTCTCTGTGTATAACTGTGAAAGGACAAGCATGCAATTGTACCAGGGAATAGAAGATGAAGAAAAAGCAAGAGAGATGGAGTTTACCTAAGCTTAACATACTACAGAGCAAATCACGCTAAATTACAGACAGTATTCCAAAGCCTCTCATTCCCTTTGCTATAGCCATCAGATGACAGCTCACTGCCATTCCCCTCGATTCCCATCCCAGCTGCTGAACCACCCACTTGCTGTCCTTATGTTCTGTGACATGCAGAGCAGATGCCAACGGCCCCATATTATAAAAGACTTCAACCTATGCAGGGCCTGAGCCTTCCCTGCTCAGCTGTCACAGCCATAGTTCGTCGTGAGACAAACTGTAGATTTCTTTTCAGAAATGCTGTATTTCACCCAGTTTCTGAAAGAGCATTCATCACCCTCTCAGGAAGAAACAACTGGGTTAAGACAACAAACCCAACTTCTCTGCACATGCGTTTACCTAACTAATGAGAAATGAGAAATGTCTGACTGTATGCAAAGTCAAATTCCTCCAGAGATCAAGTATGCTAAGTTCTGGCCATGAGAGTAACTAATAATATGCAAGCGTTATGAACTATTTACAGGCTTAACCCAACTGCAGTGAAGTCAATGGTTTAACTCTCCCTGCCTTCAAAGGGAAAGGGATCTGGGCCTCAGCACATACTTGCAGCACAGCTCACTGCTAGGCTGGCTCATCTCCCTGCAATGAGTTTAATAGCTGTAGCCTGTTTGGGATAAATCCCCAAATTATACCTACTTCCCGCTACAGCAAAAACTGATGATTCTATGCCTTCCCCTTCTCTAAATGCCTTTACTTGAAATAGAAGTACTAAATTATGTAACTAGATACACATATACACTTCAGGATAAACAGAAGAACTGAAAATCATGAATCCTTTCTGGACCAACAGATGGAGGTTCTGTCTCAATCATATTGTTAACCAAGGAGAAGTGATACTAAAGTGTCCTGGGAGCTCCTGCTCTCTCTAGACGTTGCTGTAAAGAACAGCAAGCAAGAAATACCACTGCAGCACTGTACTCTGAGAAGATGTGATTAAGATGCCTTTGCACCTCTACTGCATGCTTACCAGCGTGAGCTCTTTCTATATGAGAATGAATTTAATTCAGCAGTCAGAGCGCGGGAATGGCATTCAGAGCTCCTGAGCCTTGCCAGCCATTTGTCCCATTTGTTCAACAATCTTGCACAAGCCGCTTAATCCAATTTTATTTTTTTCAAGCTGGTTACCTGAAATAGGGCCTGATCCAATCCCCAAAAAGGCAAATGGGAAATTTCCAGTCCACTTCAACGGTACCCACAGGCCCAGAGGCCTCTACATCTATATTTAGACGCTTAAATATAGTAGTCTGGGCTTCAGAGATTACCGAGTGCCCACAGCTGCCACTGATCTTAGACAGGGGAAATGAAGAACAAATCTCTGGTTCAAAAAGTTTCTCAGTTGCAGACTACTGCAGGCTAGGAAAGTATAATCATGGGAAGTATCGTTGTATTCTTGCTGTGTTATAAATTTCTCCTTACATAGCTGCTATGACTAAATCAGACCCAAGCTAGAGGACTACTTGCACTGCTGGCATGACACAGTACAACTCTTTCTCTGTTCCTTCCCACAGACTCAAGAACTAAATATTGCAAGTCATTGCAAAAAGACTGCTTAAATTCTCCGATATATGGCCACGCTGTCATTGTAAAGGTTTAGAAAGCTTCACACAGGCAAACTGAGCAAATTCTTAGAGAAATGAAAGAAACCCCATTCTCCAAAGACCATCCAGCCCAGTTCTGCCCAGTTAGACTGGTATTCTGCACAATGTCCCCGTTTTGACAAAGCTGCAGAAATCCATTGAACCAATATTCCACAGGAGTCAAAGCACACCCCCAGTGCCAGGACCTTTGGTAGGCAGTTAGGGGGAAAAGTGATGGGCGCAGGGCTGGAACCACTCCATTGCCACAAGAACCAGCACAGCAGAAGAGAAATAGGCAGAGGTAAGGAAAGAGACAGGGCTCAAACTTGATTAATTTGTCCTATTCTTTAAGGCAGAAATAATGCGACTTCTTGGCACGTGTCCTTTCATTTATGACATTGGGAATTTCACTATAAAAGGTTTTAGTTACGATAACATAAGTTACCTTAGCTTCTATAGTGGTTGCCTTTGCTTCATTTTGGGGTCTTAGCAGAGGTGGAATTCATCCACCATTTGTGCCTTGGATGGGCCCTAAACATTAAAAGAAAAAAAAATATTCAGAAAAAAGTTTGTGTTGCTTCTTACTGTCTTCTTATGCAGTTTTCATTTGAGTTCGTCACAGTCTTCAAGTTCACATTCAGACTTCTTCCTCGTTTCTGAACCTACTGCCCAACTTCAGCAGCAAAAGAGAATTCTGAATGTCTGGTAGTCTTCGAGAGCTGCTTGTCAGACAGTTTAACTACCATGAGTCTTTCCTTGAATCCTCAATTTTCAGACATATGTTTACAACAGCTTACAGGCATCACTCCTGAAGGAGACCATGGAATTGTGGTTATGGCAGGTAAAAACCACCAGTAAAATATGTAAGTGTAACACAGAGCGTACAATCCCAAAACTTGACACAGTATCAGATGCACAAATAATGCTAGAACAAGTCTACAAAACCAGGTTATGATTTACTCCTGTGTTTATTCTCTTTCACCTACATGCCTCAAGTTCAGTCAAAGGACTCTCCAGTTTCAGTACACTGCAAATCAGACACCAACACAGAATGGGTATCAACTGAAATCTATCTCAAATAGGAATAGGCTGCATTTTGCAAATAATACATCAAATACAAGTATGGTGTAGTAGTAATAGTGATGTCAATTTTTAAAACTATATTTGTCCTACATACAGTGCAATTCTATAGATACTTCTGTCTATGCATCTAGTTACATCTCTCTTCAGGAGAACACTGGACACAGCAAATTCTTTTTCCAACTGCATAATATAACACATTACGTCTGCCATTTTAGGGAAAAGGGGAAGGCAACAAAAATCTTACTAGAAAGAAAATAGTAACACATTCCCTCCTGAAAGGGAATTTGGAAGTTGATGGACCTGGAAAACTGAAATTTAGTAGCTTTTTCTGAACTGTCTCTGTTCTACTCTGTGTCGTTTCCACAGCTGTTGCATCCACAACAGCTAAATCACACCAGTCCCTGGGACATGACATGACTTCTAGAGAGAGCTCTAAGGGGCTGAAAAACCTAAAGCAGCTCCTGCCTGGGTCTAATGGAAACTGGCAAAGCATGACAGTAGGTATCTTCAACCAACCACATTAAAAAGGCAGGAGTCGAACTGCCTCCTGACTGGGTTCACAACATAACCAAGCCATCCCATTTTCTGCTAGTAGGAGCAAAGCCTGCAAATCTACTCCCTGGCTCGAGAGAAGAGGATGCTGCCACAGGGAAGGGAGGGCAGGGAGGCAAATCAAACCACATGCCCATCTGGAACATGACCTCCGGGTAGTGGTGGATAGAATTCAGCAATTTCACCTTGTCTGATGTAACCCTGCCTCACAGGAGTGATGAAAGGAGTAGCCTAGTGATAGGACTGGCTTTGATGGGCAGATTAGGTTTCATGCCAACACAGTTCTACTGGGGCAGGAGAAAAAAAAATAATAATGAATGAAACAGTGATTGATGTTCCCTCTTTATTGTACAAGAACTTCAATTGCCAGCTGATCTGTCCTTTGGTTAAACATACCTTGGACATTAGGCCAAGGTGAGCACCTGATTTTTTCATGTACAAATAGCAAATTGTCCCATGAATCAAGATCCTTTAGCTTTTCTTGTGCATTTCTCCCTCCCCCAAAAGCCAGGCTAGGGAGAGACATACATAAACAAAATCCTGAGAAAAAAACCTAGCAGCTCTCAAGGGCAGAGTGAAAGTCTGGACTTGTAAAAATACTTGGGCAACAGTCCAAGCGAAAGGCCCAATCTTTAGAACAACTAAACAAAGGAGAACAGGATCTTGTCCCACATCAGTCTTCAGAGGATAGTGAGAATATGCAGAACTGTGGTCCCAAAGCATTCAACATCAGAGGGTGTGAAGAATGGCCTCCTCCAAGAAATTTGGGAGTGCTGCCCAAGAACCCACTGCCAACTTAAAGGAGATGCAAGGAGAAAGGCAACCCAGATACAGACCAGTGAATGTCAACTTATTTTTAAACCTGCTCTACAATAACTGAGAGCTGAAATGCACCAGGCAGGAATGGGTGGTGTTAGGGCTTATGTCACTTGGCTGTGATTGCCTTAGTGCGTTGTTTCGTTCCCTCAGACAAGCTAGAAGATACTTTCTTAGGAAAAAAGTTGAGATCAAGTCAGGCATAATCAGTACAACCCAAACTCAACCACTTTCTAGTGAAGGGATAAAGGCATATTGTCCACTCCACAAAAACCCCACTGGCCATGACTGACAGATGTTCTAAACCCTGAGCTGCACAACAGAGAAGGGCCATACACAGCCAGGTCTGTTAAATTCTCATTTGCTGGTAACCTGTGTGCTCAAAATACTGAGCCATTCACTTCCTTGGGTGTTTATTTTTCCCTTAGGAGAATTATCTGTTTCTGTGAATCCTATTCATTTTCTATTCAAGTCCCAGATTATGCAACTTCCCTGATACACCTCCTTTTATACACTAGAAAGGACCAAAATTACTAGCAAAAGTACAGACATTGGTTTCCTCATCTGCCCCTTGCAATCTCTCCAGTTGTGGCTGATGTTGAGCTCTTATGACTTATATAATTGATGCTCTTTGCTAATTGGTTTTATACAACCAAATCAAGATAGAGCTGTAAAATGTTCACAAGCAGATGACAGGACCATTAGAGCTGTAGAGCCAGCTGCAGCCAAGCACTAGAGAATACTAGACCGTGTCTGAACTTCACCACCACCTCGAGTCTTTCTTCACTTCTTCACCTCCCCTCTAATCTCTCTGGCACTACCAATGGGTGCAAAGGTCTCAGTGGCCATTCCAAATGGCACGTCAATGCAAAGACTCAGTTTGAAAGGATTTGGTGTTCTTGAAACATGGGCAATGCTCAGTTCCCCTGCACCATGAGCTCTCAGGATCCTGACCGGTCTCAAGGTTTTTCCCACCCACCCACCTTCAGCATCAGGCAGTTTTCTCTACCAGGAGAATGTGTAGAGTGAAGCTGTCCCTTGCAGTGGGTCTAACACAAGTTGGAAAAGACCTTGGGTGAGGGTCCTGGAAATGTCCTTTTCCCCTACTGTGACCTACGTCCAGCCCCCTGACACATTGCCTTTCCGGACAAAAGGAGAAGGGGAGGGGGGGAAAAAGAAGAAAAAAAAAAGTTAAATGGCACAGAATATCAATTGGGAATAGAGAACTACTACAAGGAAGAGTGGGGTTTGTGAGCAGAGGGTCTCCATGAGGCAAGTGGAAAGTTACTGGGAGCCTTTTCTGTCCCAGCATTATGCCACAGTGCAGGACTGCAGTTCCCAAGAAGATTTAGATCCGACTCTACACTGATGCCACTGATGTCAGAACTGGGCTGGCATGTACAAATAAATATGAAGTATTTTGTTGCTATGTCACAATGGCAGCAGCCTCTTTTCCATATTTATGCCTGCAAAATGTTGCTCCACAGGATCAGGGAGGACTTCTGCGCAATGCAGGCACCAGTGACAAGCCTCCTTTAATTGCACTGTGAAATATATTTTTAGGAATAAGACCAAGAAGTCAACGCAGCTTCCTCCTTGTTAAAAACTAAAATAAAAATGTAAAAATGTCTGATGGGCTGGGAGTGAAGAAAAATGAAAGTGTTGATCAGCGCAACAGCTGGAAAAATGACTACTGGTACATATAAAATTTAAAAAACCCTGTTAATATTTTAAAGACTGTGTGGCTGGAAAAAAAAGCAATTTTTTTTGTTATTGTTAGGGATTTACAGCTGCTGGAGAATCAGGTTTCCATAAAAACCTATCTACTGTTTAATGCCACTAAAAGCCAGGAAAATTAACTTTTAAAATATTTAGCATTTATAGATACTTACTCACTGGAAACCCAACAAACCTGTAAAGGAGATGTGATAGCTACAGTGGGGCTTTTATTAATTTCAACATCAAGGGGGATGCGAGGGGGACTGAGGGGAACAACTTGTTTTCTTTTTAAAGAGAAAACCACTCTTGTCCTTAACCCCGGATAGCCTTCTGTTCCTACCACCTACCAATAGGGAAGAGCAAGCTACAAGATAAAGTATAGGAGACCTGGGAAACTGGGTTATTGCAGTTGTTTCAGCTCTGACTGCCCTCATAACATGAGCAAGTATGTCAGAGAGGGTGCTTAAATGTGTCTCCTTGTTCTGAATGTCCAACCTAAGGGACAAAGCAGGCCTGGTTTTCCCAGACAGCCACCTTTCTTTTCCAGCTAAAGCCAAGAGAAGCTGCAGATGGTCTCAATCTCAGCTCAAGTACTTCAGGTCAAGCGTTTAAGAGGGGAAATCAGAGGCCACTTCTGAAAAGGACTTCTACTTCTCTGCAGGTTCACACAGCAGCATATAAGATTTCCAGAGCATTTGTTTTTAGAATTTTAAGTCACCTTAAGCAGAGCTAAATGTTAGTTTTAATAGATTACAAAACCTCCTCTCAATTCCAGTGCCAGCAGTCAGAAAAACTGTGAAGCAAAACTGCTACTGCCAGCACAACTCATCCCTCATTTCTTCAGATCAGTGTAGCAAAGTTCTAACTTTACTATTAAGTACAGTTTTGGCTGCTTTCTTTAGAAATGATAAACAGCTGATCCATTTGTCCCAAAGTCAATAATAGTAAAAAAAAAAAAAAAAATCATAAACACCGCCTAGTGATGTTGAACTCCCACTTTCTTCATTTCTTAAAGAAATCGGAGAAAATTACTACAGACAAATAACACATTCTCTCTCAAATACCTCAACCTGTAGTTGAGTGCTATCTACTACTTTTCCTGGCTAGCATTTTATTCTGGTCAGAGAACACAAGCAAAAGAGCCATCAGAAAACAACACGGGGTTTGGTGGGGGTTTTTTCTGCGCCATTTGTGCATGATTTATATTGGTGATGATCACGCTAAAGCAAGAAACAAGGCAGATTGACTTTCAGACACCACAATGGTTGCAGCACTGGCATTTATAAAAATTACTTTTCTTCACTTTTGAACTGAGCAAATTTACTCTGGGCTCCACATCGCAAAAATGAATGAAGAATGAAAAAAGATGGAAGACTGATGCCAACTTCACATGGATCATTTCCAGATTCCAGCCTCCGTTTAACATTGCTTTGTCTTTGATCCTCACGTAAGTTCAAAAGTACATGTTTACATCAAGGTCATTACAGCTGACTCAATAATTCGGCAAGACAAAATGTTTGAAAGAAAATAAGTGGTTAAAGTAACTATTGAGGGGGGTTTTATCAGCTTATGTCATGCCATAAAGCAGAAAATTACCTTAAATATTAAAGGAAAAGATATGCATGAGAGGTAAACCATAGGCAGCCAAAAGTACTGGGATTCTGGATAACAATTTACAGCAGCAAATACTCTTGAACTGTTTAACTTTTACATGGTTTCAGAGCAGGAGAAAGTCTAACTCTGCAGCAGGCAGATGTTAACCCTAGAAAAAACTGTTCAAAACCTTGAGGCTCTTTCATCATCCCTCACTTGATACTGCTTTTTTCCCCTAGTTCTTTTCTGTGTGAATTATGAAAAGTTCGAGGGTTGTTTTTTCCACTCCCCTTCACTTGAACTTTGCAGGCTCTCTCATGGGCAGAGATCTTCCAGTTTTGCTTGAAAATGAGTTAACAGGTAAAAAATGACAAATGTCCTGTAACAGCTTCCTTCGCACAGGGTTATTACTCCATGAGCTAGAATAGACACATGTAAGTCGTCCCCCACTCCCACTGAGGTTTAAGTGACCTGCACTTGAAGGCAGCATTAAATCCTAACAAGGAACAGTGACTGTTTCTAATTCATATCTGGTGACAGAGCTTCTCGGTACCCCTTGCACGAAAACAACCACAGGGATGGCAGTAGCAACTAAGCGTACATTGTCCTGGAGGAAGGAACCAGGTTAACGCACCCTCTGCATATCCACTGTGGGGCTGCAGGGTGTCAAGAGCTTGATATGCCACAGCCACAAGATAAGGCAACCAGAGCTCAGATTGCCATAGCTCCATCATCCCTGCAGCTCAGACACCAAGGTCCTGGTAGGAAGGACCTTAGAGCCATCTTCTCTGCTTGACATCAGCTGCACAGTTTCCAGGCAAGAGCAAACAGATGCATGACGGTAGCAGTCCTTTTGCCAGATAATTTCAAACACAGGAACACCACAAACAGTAATGAAGATCTATATTTATCTAGTTTCAAAGTATTTCACAGCTCTGGAGGCTAAAGAGACGAGCTCTCTTCTGGAACAGTGGTCACCTTGTGGGACACTTGCTTCTGCAGGTACATGGGGAGAATGACTTTCATTTCAGTAAAATGCAGCACTGTGCTTGCATAGTGCTGGCAAGCTGTGTGTGGTGTGACCCGTGTGCACACATGTGCTTCTCTATTGTGGGAGGAAAAGAATACAAAACCCCTCTGTTTCAATTCTGATCAGATTTCCAAAAGCTGGGGAAAAGAAAAATAGAGCACAGGTTTGAGACCTGGCAGAACAATTCAGTGATTCATCAGAAACGACACAGGTGCCACAAGAAAGGAGTTTTCTCCAGTTAGAATGACCTTTTTGCAAAAAAAAAAACAGCTACATACTAAAAAAATCCTCCACTCCCAGGTTTAACCCAGGCTTATCAAACCACCATGGTGCAGTCTAACCTTTTCCCCATCTCTCATCCTCCAAGGCATATCCCTTCCACAGCCCCCATCTCTCCACTGGCTTCAACATTTCCCTGAGCCAGAGATTCTAACATTTCCCTAAAGCCAGACTTACCCCCATGCTCCATACCTGAACCCAATCCCAAACACCTCCCCAGTACAGCAGATGACTTGGCTCTGAGTCAAATGCTCTGAGCTGAAGCTCACTGCCTTGGATGAGATCCTTCCTCCTACTACAGCCCCTGGTCAGCCCAGCTTTAACCTCTAGAGGTCCACCATGCAGATGTCCTCCCTCTTTCACCATGTAGTTGTCACTGAAAGAAGGGAATTTTCATGGTGAAATTACCCTTGTGGCTTTGGAGCTTTCTGAAATTGATAAAAAGACTCAGTGACTGCATCAAGCTCCTAATTAATTGCTGTTCTCTATATCACAGTATTTAAATACAACAGGGAACCAGCAACTACCAAAACCTTTTATATCAATGCTTGAAAAGCTGCTGAGAAAAGTTACATTACAGCTTCATCCAGGAGGGATATTACCTTGGGTCACACTCACCTCCCATCTCAAGTAGAATCACATTTGGCCACCTGATTTACTGTCAACTCCCCTGTGCTGATACCTATCCATCTGTTTGATAGACAGGCTCCAACAATATAAGTTACTCCCACTTCATTCTATTAAACCAGCACAATCCATTGGACAGGAGTTTATCTCCTGAAGTGACTGTTGGTCGGACTCCTGCGGTTCACCCCTATCTCTGCATTCACACAAAAGCCAATGCTCTGATGGAGAACAGCAATTATCAGAACATGTGAGATGTGGCAGGAGGCAGGGGAGCAGTCTGCAAAGAGTGTGGCCACCCTGACAGCACCTACAGAAACTCCTGTTAGGTGGAGATTTAAAGTCAGCCAGGTCTTGTGTCATCTTTCATCAGTCTTCTTGGCTTTCCCTCTCTGTGAGCAAATGATGAATATGACCTTCTTTGTTTGAGTTCTTGCGATGAAGCACTGTTTGCATAAGGCTCTTATTTATTATTTTTTTTCCTGCGGCTTGTTGACTTTTATAAGACATTCATAAATTTGTTCTGAGTGCCAGTGAGATGCTTAATGGTGCTAAAGGGAAGGTATTAAGGATAGTCGACTCATGTTAGAACAAGCCACTTGAAAGTAGCTATAAATATTTGTCTGGATTTCATTTTGCTAACAAACAGCTTCTTTTCTTTTTCTCCCCCCCATCACCCCCCTTAAAGAGTTGATTTCATAAACAACAGAAGAATTTTCACATTAATATGAAAGTGCATGTCTGGGTTTGGGTTTTTTTAATAGAAACTTTCCTATTGGGGACATTCAAGTCCTTGTATTCTGTCTGCATGAAATCGGCTCCCTTTTCAGGAAAACCTTGGCAGCTTAAGACCTCCAGGGTGAGCTCATGTTCTTTTGCGCTCCCTCAAACTCATCTCTGCTCTTTCATTGCTCTGGCAATGAGTTTAGGCTAGACTTAGGGACTGCAGTGTCCTAGAACGAAGCCAGTAGCTACACATTCCTCCTCATTTTGCTCATAGGCACACTGGAGGTTTTTGGATTCCTTCAGGACTGTAGCCACTGGCCACATAATTTGGAAACTCCACCCTCTGGTCCTATTGCTCCAAGGTCACATTGACACAGACAGACGCAGAATATTCTGATTCTGATCTTATTGTCTTTGGTAGCAAAGTGTCCCTCATTGGGAGCTATGACTGGCAATTGGGGGCTACCACTCATGTGTGGTCACCCTGCAGATCCCCATCAGCCCCAGGGCAGCAGAGACAGCTTTTTGCACAAGAATAGTCCAAAGCTACTTCTTGGAATCAGCAGGCACCAATGATGAGGACTTGTCTCTGCCTCTGGCTTTGGACAGACAGAGCCCCTTCCTTCCCAGAATAGTCTCCGCATGCATTTCAGCCCTGAAAGACCCAAAATTGTGTTGGGATGCAGTGGTCTGAGAACCTCCAAATAGCTACGGCTACAACAGATGAGCAAATAGCTCAGTGCTCAGCCAGCAGGAGAGGAAATGACAAGAGGGTGCCCAGAGGAGCCAGGGAGGGAGGAGAGGAAGCCCCCCTCTTAGAACAGGAATTAGGGGACCAAAAGGAGTGGGAGACCAGGGTTTGGAAGGGTCCGGTTTTTCATTTGTTTTAACTATGTGGCAAGAACTAATTGTCAATGCAATTTTTTTTTTAATTAATTTTCTTGGTGCTTTCACCAACCATAGCTCATTACAGCAGTTCAGAAAGTACCAGCAAGGAAGTCTTGAACACTGTCACCTCAGACAACTCTCACCAGGGTCAGGGTGAGTTTTATCCCAGGAAGGACACTCAGCTTTGGTCCAAGCTAGCAAACTGACTAACATTTTCAGCTTAAAGTCACTTCCAAAAATATTCAAAACTAACATCCCCCAGAGAACTTCCCAGACAGCACTGGAAACATAGGGGAAAATAAACTTTCTAATACAGATCTCTAAACTGTCTCCATTGTCTTTTCTGGATATTTTTGGATTTTCTGGATATGCACACAACTACATCCATCCCAGTACTCTCCATTATAATGCATCATTATGTCACAAACAAATCCCATGTCCCCAGCACAGTAATGGCAAAGACCTGGCAGATGGTCCAGATCAGCAGAGATAAGAGTAAACTACCACATAGCTAAGGTATCTGCCCCAGGGGAAGGATGCAGTTACCTGCCAACATCCAGCTTGCTGCTTCTGTTGTTCTCCCTCCTCCCTTTTTTTGAAAAAGCATGTATATTGTTCAACCAGGTTTTCCAGTCCATGCAAATGCTAATTGCCATGGTTTGAAACATTCTGTACCCCACTAGAATTAAATGGCAAACCAGCAGTTCTGATGATATCATGGTGTATGATTTATCCGGTGATATACCACATTCCTGCAGTGTGCTTAAGCAATAAGGCACGCTGGGGAGAACATTTGAGTGATTACTTTGCCTCTAGTGTGGGCTACGGCCAAAGGTTAATGACCTCGAGCACCCAAGAAGTTCAATTAATGCCTTGAAATGGACTACCTAGAAGGCCTGGCAGCTATTACTAAATGGAACATTAACACAAGGAACACTATTTCATGCCTTTGCAAGGCTTTGTAAACGTGGGTAGAGTACTTCCCACATCCAAAGCACCCTAGCCATGTTTCTAAATTAGCAAGCACCTGAAGAACTATTTGTTGAGAGATGGGCCCCAGCTGCATTATGGATGCACACTTCCACCATCACCACAAGTCTAGGCTGTTTAGAGAGCAGTGTTTGGGTCAAAAGACTTAGAAGAAGCTGTAGTTTCTAGTGCTATCAGGATGCAGGCAACGTGCAGTTTTATACCTCCTCTATTTCCTCAGACTCCACTCCCACTAAAATGCCCAAAAGCCTGAAACAAGCAGAGCAAAGAAGAGCATATCCTTCAGCGTCCTCCTGAAGAAGGCAAAGGAGTGCTGGCACTCCTTGAGTAACTTGCCAACTTCAACATTACTAATGACAACGGGGACAGACCCGTCCCATCCACCGCAAAGATTTTGCCACATGGACTCGTTGCTCTGCTGCATCCTTGTCACACTGTTTGTGAGGGGAAGAAGTGTACACTGGCAAGGACCAAGAGCCAGTTTGGCAGATGATTTATTAAATGCTCTGTAGGAAGGCTCTCCTGTAAATCCATCTAAGCAACCCATCAACACTTCCAGCTGATACCACCAACAGTCATACTCCTCCACCCCCTCAGAGGAGGGCAGAGAAAAGCAGCCAGCTCATTCAGGGGCCACAAGAAGCCCTCTTAAGAGACAGCAGTAGCAAGAGTGGAGCTAGGAAGAAACCTCCAGGGATGATGACTTGCACAGGAATCACCCACTCCCTCAGTGCCCTTGAAGTCATACATACATGTTGCTCTGCCTCTAATTGCCCACTCCTAGCTTCTTCCTCTGCTGAAGACTGATGCAAGGCTCTTTCTCCACAGGATATCTATCCATTTTTAGTTAATTTAAAGTCCATAACCTACAACACCACCTTGGCCAGAACCAGGCCAGTTGTGATGCAACAAGGCAGGAGTGTGCTACAGCACAGCCAGCCCAGGTTTGCTCTTCTGAGGCTGCCCATCCCAGCTATAAAACTCCCTGCCAAGACAAATTGGATTATGCTCAGGTCAGATTATGTGAGAGCTGGGCTGCAGGGACTTTTTACTGAAGAAAGGCTAGAGTGAAAAGAACTCCACAGGCTTAGCATGACAACAAGGAAAGAGAGAAAGGAGAGAGACTGAAGCCATGACCAGAGCTGAACTCCTGGGGAGAGGAGAACATAAGAGAGATAAGATGCAAGGTAAATAAAAGGGCACAAGGGCTCAGTTGTAACTTCAGAGAGAGAAAGTGGGGGGGCAAGGGGTCAAACTTTACACTAATTAACCTTGCATCAGCAAACCCTGAAAGTATGCAACTGCCCCACTGACTGTGGCATGGGCAGTCAAGTCTGGCCCATCTTCATCTTTTAAACTAAGGGAGAAGAAAGTGACATAAAAGTGACCCTACCACCTTCAGATCCCAGGCAGTTTGCTATGCTACAGGTCTGACCTGAAAGTGGGAGTTTGCTCCCGAATCTCCCCACAGCATCATTGTAACTTCGTAAGAAACAGCATTGTGAAAATGTGCACCTGCTCCCTGCTCCACCGAAGCATAGACATATGAGTTAACCTTTAAATGCAGGAGCCTCTGTTAACCCAGCATGACTATTCACAATCTGAAGTTATTAAGCATTTACTTAAATGCTTTCCTGGATCAGGAAAAGTATTGTCATGGGTGTCCTCTAGCTGCACAGTTAACTGAGGCAGTACCCGATTCTGTCAATGCTATTGACAGAATGATAAAAATCACGCAGCAAGTAACACAAATGTAGAAACTATGAACACTAATACATAAAATAAATTGAACATCCATGTCTTGTGTATATATATATATATACACACACACACATATATATATATACACACACACCATACAGAAAAAGTGGTTTATCGCTCTGTCCTTAATGGCTAATAGAAAAATAGTAAGCCTGATTTGGGTGTTCTGGCAAGTAGAAAAATAGCATGATTGCCATTTAATGCATTTACTTGTTGGCTTGGAAAGAGAATTCAAATTCTTGGTGTATTAACATTGAAAAAGCATCATAGAAAAAGGTGCTTTATTCAAACACTCAACAACCAGCTTTACTCCAATAAAGAAAACTGATCTCCATAGCACAAGTATGTCTTCCTTACTGCATCCCTTTAGAGCAGGGGATCCCCAAAAACACTGGGAGATCCACTCAAGAGTTTCTGCATACGGGCTACATAGAGACAGTTACCACAACACAAGTTAACTTTGTTATACAGTTACTAGGAAGATCTGCTGCCACCAAACAACCCCATGAACAAAACAGGGGGGACCGCTCTTTTTCAAGCTTCTGTCTAGAAATTTTGCACACCTTTTTCCTCCTGCTACAGAATTTAAATACAAATTTTGCAGGATTTGGGGAAGGCAAGATCAGCTCTGCCCAGCCCCTAGCACACAGCAAACTAATTAATAATCACAGCAGAAGAAAGATCATAGCTGCATTCCCATTCTCTCAGTATGAGAGATCAGTGATTGAGAACTCCTGCCTCCTGAAAAGTCTCTTTTGCTTCCCAGTCCAGTTTGTATTTGTTTAAGCCTGAGGCAGGCAAACACGACACAAGCCCCCAGGAATCCATAACCACCCTGATGCTTCTGGGTTGCAAAGCATCTCCACTGCCATCTGTTTTCAGTCACTCCAAAATGAGTTCTGAAGAGTCAATTGTTTTCTTCTAGGAAAAATAAACATGCAAGCTGCTATTCTCCTGATTTCCAGCAATTTTCTGCTGTGGGTAAATGTAGCTTCAGATTTTAGAACTAAGTCTCATTCTCATCCAAAGAATTTTGCAATATAATTACCTCATTTTTACTGACTTGGATAACTGCTGCCCTTAAAAAAAAAAAAAAAAAAAAAGTGTGTAAAGTCTGCAAGACTAATTCCCCCTCCTGCCCCTTTGTTATAAAATCTTGGAACAATTGATAGTGATTAATCTCACTTGATATTTCTTTGGTTCTCTATTTGTTGATTTAGAGGCATTTTATGACTGATTGTTTTCAGTTGCTTGGACAGCTGTCAGATCTGTACTGTGGTTTGATTTGGCTTCCAGGGAGTAGAATTATTATTTTTCTTATTTTTACAGCTCTAACGCATAGTGGTTGACGGAGGTGGCCCTTCAAAAACCATACATGTGAAACCAAAACTACCTCCAGATTGGGAGAAGCTTGCCTAGAGATTCTGCAGGCAAACTACGCAAGCAAGATGTGGAATGCAATAACAGAGTCTTATTTTATTTTATTTTATTACTAGTTTTTAAGATGCCCAGCTTGTACATTGAATGCACATACTCTGAAATACAGTGGCAAAATCCCTCCTGAGGTGTAACATCAGTGGCTTTACAGGAATGACTTTGGCCTTTGGAGTAGTACTGGCAGAGCTGGCAGGGGGCTGCATTTTTTGCTTGTTTGGGAGCTGGAGTGCTCCAGCCCAAGCAGCATCCCCATCCCTACGTACCTGGGAGAGGCTGTGCTCAGTGGAAGGAACATGAAACAGGGTCCAAGACTCCAGACCACAAAATGAGACATGAAAGGGTTAGCAGAACTCAAGAAAGAAGGGTGTTAATACTGAACTGCTCAACATCCATCAGCTTCATCTCCCATCTCCAGCCTCCTGACTGTCTCTAACAGTGACCTACGCCCTTTGACTCTGAACCTTACTTACCCTCAATTTTAGTCTATTTTCATCTCTGCATCTTCCTTTTACCTGCATCTCACAGCTGTGTCCTCTGCGTGTCCACCCTCTCTTTCCTGGCTCTTCGCTTTTCTCACGGTCCATCTACAAACATGACCAACACCACTTGTATGTCATCCCTGGCTCACCCTCACGTATCTTTTTCTGATTCCAAACTAAAACCTCACAAGCCACTATCTCAAATTATGGAGAAAGACCAACCATCTGCAAAGGTCCTCCTCCAAAATATGCAGAATAAAGTTTCACCAAAGCAGAAATCTTTGCTATTAGACAGTGCTTTCATTGCTTTCACATACAATACTCAAAAGTTTTCCTTGTTTTCAGAAAGTGTATGAAAATCAGGTTTTATACAGGAACTTCAGGGCTCTGCATGATCACAACTGCTTTTCTCTATGGCCTGCTGTGCTCATTTATACACAATATCAGCACTAACAACTTGACCTAAAGCAGAACTTACACGTGAGCTTAAGTGTATGAAGAGAGCAACTGACTGCTATTGACTACAGTTTGCTAAAATTTAAGCACTTTTGCAGAAAAGAAGGAATGCGCTTACTGCCATGGTGTCTTACTGGACAGATTATGTGATCTTCTTAACATATGTTCATGTTTGTCCCTGTCCTGTTAATAAACACTAGGAGGAGGCTACTTTAAGCCAAGCACTAGATGGTGGTGGCTTAGGGACACAGGCACAGCCCAGGGGCCACACTTACTTCCTCCTTTTTTGTAATCTGTTGCTTCCGCTGCCCAAAGTTAGCAGCACATAAAAACAGAACAAGTGCTCAGAAACACAGTGAAATGAGGGATGGGAATCATTATTTTGCGTGCCCCCACTGCCTACAAAGGAAGGTGCCTCTGGTTCTCTCCACCACCCTGAGACATCCTCTCCTTCCACTGCCCATGCTACTTCTTAGTCTGCCTCCACTGCCATTCCTAGTCACCTGCACTACTGCCAGCTCTCTCTCTCTCAAAAAAAAAAAAAAACCAACAAAAAAAACCAACAAACCAAACAAAACAACAACAAAAAACCCCCACACCCAACCAAAAACCCACACAACTCTTTTTCAGTTGCCAGATCGTTATTCACCCTTTCAGCCCTTTCTGAAGCATCTTAAATAATTCAGATGAGATGCCTCTCTGGTTCTCTTCTTGAGCCTACAGCCCTGCTACTCTTTTCAAACTTCACACTTAGATTTTTCTTGGAGTTTTACTTTTCCTCTTCTAGTCCCCTCCTCCACAACACACTGCAAGCAGTGGAAGCAAGCCCTATATTATGCCCTGAGAGATTGTTTGTAACAATAGACTTAAGCTTGGTTCTACTAAATCACTCATACTGACATCTTTGCTGCTTTGCTTTCTAAACCACGGCCATAAATTGTTGGCCAAACAGCACTACAGTTCTATCTTCATGCCCTCATCAGCTTCTCTAATATACTGCAAATATGGCCCATCAAATGTGGCCACGAGGCCACATTCAACCATGCACAACACACAGATCTAGCACTAGAGACTATGGGTGAAGTTTCCACCACCCTTGCTCACATACAGATCTTTCAACCCAACTGAAAGATCTGGGAATTCCTTTCCCAGTTTGTTCCTTTCCCCTCCCTCCCTGGTCATCTTCTTAGGGTACCATCTTCTGCAGACATGTGTATCACTGCTGCAGCAGTGCCATCTTCTTCCAAGCCACTTGGATGCAGGACAGATTTAGACCATCCTTGAAAAAATCACCATAGTGTTCCCATGTCTTCTGCTTTCCACCACTCTGGTCTCATTTCTGTCATCTGATTTCTCTTTATCCACATTGCCTGTTCTCGTACCCATTCACGTCACACATTTAAGAAGGTGACAAAGAATGTCAAATGTTTTTATAATCCGACTAAACCACATTTGCTGCTTCAAGCACCAGCTTAGTTCACTATTCTCCTTCTAAACAAACACAAACAGCTCCAGAAGATCTAGTAACAACAGAAACAGGCAGGCAGCAGAGCAGTACACGCTCAAACTCAGCATGGTCCCCCATTAGGGGGAAAATTTCATGTGCTTTAATCATGACAAACGGCACCACAATGAGTCAGTGGATATGACGGGTCAGCCTCTTGGCTGGTGCAGTGCCAACAGCTTCCACAGGGGTTCATCAGGCATGAATTGGCCCCATATGTGAAAACCCGCTACAATTTGTCCAGTTTCTCCCATCCCTGTGGAGCAAAGTCTCCATATGTGAGATCCCACAGAGCTGTCAGCCAATGTCACATTTCAATAACAGCAAAAACAACCAGGGCTGCATAAACCAGCAAAGCAATCCCATTGCTCATAAACTGGCAAGTGACCTAGGTTGGCAATGTTTTTGTTGATCACAACCCTTTCTATGGAACAAAACATAGGAACTATCATGCCAGAACAGACTCAGTGATCCATCTTCTTGTCTCCTGTCTCCAGCAGACGCCAACATTGATGCTTTAACAGAAGATTAAAAATGGATATACGAAGCCTGCAAGGCACCTGGGTCGGTTGTGCAATACATTGCCCCTGACCCAGGGCAAAACTCCACTACTGTTATATACAACTGTGCGATATTATACTGTGTTATGCCGGATATGAAAGACTGTCAGGTGCTGTCATAAAGAAATATATGTCAAAGTCAGAGGATTGTCCTCGTTTCTTCTTCTCTCTTCCTTTTTATTTTATCTTTATCAATATAACTGCACATCCTCTTCCGAAGATCAAATCTGTGACTTCTCAATAGACTGGACTTTACAAATTAATTCAACTTCATGTCAAAGAGCGATATTATTATTCTTACTTATGTTCCTGTCTTCTCCTACAGAAGAAGTAGTTTCATAGGATTCTTTCTTGAACCTTTCCCCGTTTCACAGAGCTCTAATCCCTTTCTTTGACTTATTCAACACCAATTTAATGTTGGTCTATTTGACCTGTTTTTAGAGAGACTCTCACCCCAAACTTTATAAATTTTTATTCTTTTCTACCTTTATTCCGCCTTTTCTTGGACGTGCTTTATACAGTTCAGCTACAAAAATACTTAGCTCTACCCTAAACCAAGATGGCATTCTCAATTCCTACAATGCAAACCAATAGATCAGGTGAAAAATAAAAAATAACAAAACTGAAATGATACCTTCTGGCCTCTGCTATCTGAAGTAGAGTTTAGGGAAGTTGGCTCTGACGATACCGGTGGCTATACAATGAATCATATTCCTTCTGAACTGCTGATACTTATTTTAAGTACAAACTGTGCTTCATTTCCAGAGTGGAGACAATGATCAGGGGACTGTTTTATTTGTATGTCTTTTTGTCACAAAATGAATGATTTTGCAAATGTTAAATCAAAAGAAAATACAATCTGATCTATTATTTCTGTTTTTCCTACCTCTGAAACAAGTACTTTTTAAATGCTGTGCCTGTGAGCCTGGTAGAGCATGCCAACGTGAAAAACTTCTAAATCAACTAAAAAAAAGTATGGACACTTTTGGTTTAAGCTTCTAAAAATAAAAACATTTGGCTCGCTCTATTTATATTTTATTAATACTCATAGCATCTTCTGATTACAGAGCCTGAATTATAGAGAGAAAACACTTGCATCCATCCCCAAGCTAAATATTTTCTGAAGTACCAACTGCCAATTCTGGCAGCCCCGCCACCCTTGTTAGGTGATAAATTAACGCTCGCACTCCCATTGTGCGCCTCGCCAAGCCAGGCAGAGTCCAGCCAGCCAAAGCCTCGCTTTGTCCAAACTGCACCCACCCTCTAGTGGGATGAGGAAAAAGTGCTGCTCCGGGCTGCCTTCTCCCACGGGCTGCGACTCTCTCCTGTACACGCTTTATCCTGCAGCACAGGGCGATTTGCCGTAATTTTGAAAGAACATTCATACAGGATAAGGACGCTAAGATTTTTCTTTCTTTGCTTCTCTCCACCCTCCACACATCTGCTAGATGTGCACTAATAAGATGTGTTAGCTCTAAAAGATGATTACAGCCCTGATGAGTTTCACCAAGGAGTTTTAGGGGCAATCTTATCTTTCCAGCTTTACCTTGCACTCTTCAGAGTCAGGGTCATTTTAACTACAGTTTCATAGGTGGCTAAGCAGTGATTAGTCCAGTGAATTACTGGCTGTAAATATCATCACACTTTTTTTTTTTTGCTATAAAGAAAAAACAAGCACACAAACAAACAAAAATGCTTAGAGGGAAAAAAAAAATCCAGCACATTTTCCTCTATGTGTTAGATAGACCAATACAATTGACTGCAAAAAGTAGAAAAATGGAATATGATTGCTAAACAATGAGCACTGCAGTTGTGGTACAATCCATGAAAAAGCAGCAGAGCCATAAACGGGTTTCAGACCATGCCTTCGGTCAGCTGTACAAAATACAAGTGAGCAGCCCTTAGGGCAGACCACTCTTGACAGTGTTTGCAGTAACCGAAGACCAGATCCTGTTTCCCACAGCCAGGGAGGAGACCGTGCGGGATGCTTTGCAAGGGACAGGCAAGCAAGACCGAGAGCTGGGCAGCACCCCCAGCTAAAGACATAGCCCCCCAGTATGTGGGCAAGAGCTGAGCAGGTCCACTGGCCACAACCAGGGTTGGCCACAGTCCAGAGCCCCAGGCAAGTCCAAATCAAGCCAGAAGATCAGAGCACAAGGCTAAACACAACAGCCCCAGAATATCTGAGCGTTTAGCTGAGCCTAAATGCAGATGAGGAGCAGCAGGCACAGGGTGCGTGGGTGGGGGCCCAGGTGCTGCTGCTCAGGGCAGTCAGAGCCTGCTGGCACCCCCTGAGGGCTGGCAAACCTCTTTACAAACCCAGGCGGACAATCCCCAGTGAATTTAGGTGAGTCGAATGAGGTCCAAAAGAAGTAAGATTTACAGCAAAGATGCAAAGAGAAAAATTGCGAAGAAATATATTCTGTTCTCAAACACAGAGATGGAGCTTGCAAATAAATCCACTGCCTTTAGCAGTAAACCTTGATGGAAGCTGGAGATAAAGAACTGACTCTACAAACAGTGATGCCTTTTACTAGCCTGACTATTTTGTCCACTGCATGCATGACAGCGAGGTGAAGGACAGAAATAAAGCAGCTAAGGCCATTAAAAGCAAGATGGGACCTGAAACAATTGAACAGGACTGAAGAGAGTGTGATCCCTTCCTCGGCATGATGCAATCAGCAGCCTCCAGCAGCCTGCAGCAGCCTGCTAGGCAGAATCAGCTCTAGAATGGAAACAGAGTGAAGTGAAGGAGTGGGGGGGCAATAAAAATAAAGCTATCTTTCACAGATCACATGGTCCCACCAGGAAACACGGAAACCTCTGACTTGTCTGGCTCTCTGTCTCTCCGTCCCTGTGGGTCTTCTGCAGAAAGCATAGCCTGTGTGCCCAGGAGGTGATGAAATCCCTAATGCTGTATGGCACATGGGGAATTTGGGGGATTGCAAAACAGGATGTTTCTTGGAGGAAATAAAGTCTCAGCAAGCAAAAGGTTCAAGTACGGTACATCTTACAATGATGTAAGAGCTTGATTATGCATCTCGCTTAAAGCCCAGCTTAGGGTTTTAGTTCTAGTAGAACTAATAGGCAACACCTGCTGCGATGAAAACAATTTCCGTCCCTGAACTCCAGCAGAAGTGTTTATCTTTTGAGTTAGAAAATGTTTCTCTAATGTCTGAACAAGACTCCAGGGACAGGAACATATGCCCAGAACTGACATTTCTACGCATTAGATAGCTTATAAAAATGAGAATTAGAAAAACCTGGTATCATCAGACGTCTCATCCAATAAAGTCATTAAATGGAAAGCACAGAGAGGTTCCTCTAACGTTTCCTCTCCCTGCCACTGTAGTCCTAGTTGCTCTTTCTAGAGCAGAAACAGAGGCTACTGAAAAAGATTGCTGGGGTAAATACTGAGTTCAAAATTCGGGGCTTTTCCAGACCCGTCCCTGGCAAAACTACCACTGGCTTCAGTGGAAACTTTACCCAAATATGGGCCTCAGGACTTGGGCCTCTTGGTTTTAGTTACTAATTTTATTATTAAAGGTTAAACAGAGCTGTTGACAGTACAAACGATTTTCTTACGTAAGCAGTGAAAGGGAGAGTGTCAGATATACAAGATAAAACAATACTGCCAAGTCAAGGCAATATAGGTTATGGGTGAACGTCCTTTCACAGAACATACTGCACCAAATCCCGAGTTTTGCCCTCTTCCTCAAGCAAAACTCCCATTTAAATCAGCTGGAGCTCAGTGTGATCAAGAGGCAGAGTCAAGCCGAAGAAAGGACCTTGGGGTTCAGCCATGGTCTCTACAAGAGCTTTAAGAGACTGTAGCTGTTGAAAACACAAAAGCTCTACCTTTGCAAACAAAACCTGTGGGCAGTGAAAGTTCACCAGAAAACACAGGCTTTGCTTTGCACTGAGAAAGGAAAAGGCACAGACCCCAGGCTTGATCAACGAAGCTGAGGGGTGAAGCATTGCTTCATTTTGAACTTAGGGGGACTGTTTGTCCTAATAATGCCCTAGAACGGTAAGACAGACCGGCTCTGCAGATGTAACTGCTGTACAGATTCATTATTTAATACCCCTTAAATACTACAACTGCAAATTAAGTGCTTCGGCCATTCAGTTATACACACACAACCCTTAACAATAAACCCCTTGATGACAGGAATGTCAGGGAGGACATGTAGGGCTTTCCTCCCATACTTTCTGCTATGATATTCTTTATCTAAAGCTTGGACACAAACCAGAGACTTGTTTTTAATTCTTGACCAAAAATAATAACAGTAAATGTTGTGATGCTTAAAAATAATAACCATCCAGTCAAAGGCAAACTGTTCTCAGTTCAGCCTAACAACACTTCATTGGTTTGGTGATTAAGTGGCAACCCAAAAGTTAACTTCCTGGAAAATCTACTGTTGTTATAATGAAATTGCACTGTCAGAGCCATACAATAGTTCTGTCTTTAATAACAATGCAACAGACATTGAGGGAAATTCCTGTGGTCGTCTGTCCTATTCAGATACAGTTATCATCCAATAGATCATCAGCTGTACAATAGTCAATGGTGTCACAAAGTTTTTGACACAGTTAACACATTAACACATTAGACAAATGTAGGATTTGAGCCAATTCTCACCAAAGCCAATGGAAAAACTCCAAGGGAGTTGTACTGGGCACAGGGATGGTGTCACATGTATTGTCAATCACGTAGGAAACAAGACAATCACAGCAGCTCTCTTCTGACATCAGCGTCTGCCTCTACTTGAGGCTTTGGCAGAGCCTCATGAAGGACTGGCTCTCTTTCTCCTTCATTTAAACAGCCTGAGAATCACTGGGGTTTGGTTTTTTTGGCATAGGGCACTCAAAAGGACATTGTCAAGGTTCACAGAACTGAAATCTAAATAATTTTTGTCTTTTCTTCTTAGATTTCACATACTTTTTAAAGTGTGATTTGATTTTTACCCTTACGCTTTACCCAATGCTTCTTTCAATAAAGCAGCAACAAACCCTTGCTTTACAATCAATCAACCCCACTATCATAAATCACATGCCAGCTCCGACTGTGTACTATTGAAGCATGGTCATATCAGCAAACATGCCAGTATATCTAACCACGGAACGTATTTTCTGAGCAAATGTTTAGTAAAACTCACATCATTTGCTGAGTAAGAGTTCATTGGGATTGATTTGCTCAGGAAAGGAACATCACGGATGAAAACATACTGTTCCTTTACAGTCACAATATTAACATAGCAATAAACACTACCTCAACTGACAAAAGCTTAAAACAACAAAATCCTTGTGCGAATGGTGCAAAGAACTAGCAGAACTCCCAGTTTAAAATAAAAAGCTCAAAAATAATGCAAGAGAGGGAAAGACTGTATATTCATCATTATGGCACTGATTCCTGCTGGCTTGAAGATCCTAATGAATGAGAGGGCAAGAGAACCTGATCCTGGGAATATGCTCACAGAGACATAACTAGGGGTCTAAATTCAAGATAATTTTCCATTTTTGTAAAATCAGGGCTTCAACAGCAGAAGGAAACCTGTACATTTTCCTATTAATATGGAAAAATATTAGCCCAAGTCTGAAGAGGCAGAGGCAGAACAGATAATAGGTCTCAATGAGGTCTGAATGAAGCCTCTCTCCCGTCCTCTCTGTTCTTCCCCATCCCTAACCCCACCCAAATTTGCTGCTATCCGTGATTTCGTATATTAGCACATCTGCACCAGCCCCTGCTGCAGGGACAAGGCTGCTACGCGGGCACCCCAGCAGAGCCTTTCTTGCTCTCCATGCCCCCACGCCAGAGCTCGGCAGAGGCAGGAGCCGTGCGAGTGGAGCAGCAGGTCGGCAGCCGAGTTTGTGTTTCCCGTCGCTGCGCTGCTCTCCCAGATGTTGCTCCAGAGAGAGCCCCGCTCCCAGGGAGGCTGTGGCACGGCCTCTTCTGCACTGGCCGGACTTCAGGGGACCGTCCTAGCAGCGGGTGTAGTAAGCAGGAACATGCTTCCTCTCGCCACTACACTTTCCTCAGCAGATGCTTGCTGTGTTGCATCTGTTTCTGACAGAGATCTTGGCTTTCGGCCTAATGCGGTACTTCAGCAGCACTTGGTTAAGTTGCCCTGAGAATACAGCCTGTGCAAGCACTAACTAAAGGAGGTTTCCAGTCTCCTGTCTCAGAGCCTTCAAAGGAAAACAGTTGAAAAAGATCATAAGCAGGTAAATGGCTACTTAGTTGGTGATGATCCATCAGGATCAGCCGCATAACATCAGTCCCCATTATCAAACTTCGCCCAACATAACACCCTTATTCCCAAAATTTAAATCACTACAAAAATAATCTCTTTTAATAAGGCAGAAATGTCTCGTGAGGGACTTCTTTTTATTTCACTGCAAAGAACACAACGTTGGTTTTTTTAGCTGAAATTCATTGAAGACTGCCTGGTTTACATGGGGAAATGGCGAATGAACATTCACTGCAGTGTGCCTGCAGAGGGAAAGAAATTACTTCTCAGAAAGGGCCAAGTTCAGGATTTCAGCCTGCACTTTAAGCAGGGGCTGAGAGTAAAGTCCTGCCTGCTGGAATTGTGAAATCTTTGTAAGCAAGTTTATAAGCAAGTATTAGCACAGCTGGCAAAGGCTTTCAGCTAGGAAAAAGTTATTCTACTGGTGAAGACGTGCAGGAGGGCGCAGATGAACTCGAGCCTGCAAAAGCACATCAGATGCAGAGCTGTGTGGACTGGAGGGCTGCTGAAAAGCCACTCCAGTACTCGTGAAGGATTTTAGGTCCTTGTACCAAAATGCTTTAGCACCAGCTATTAGTAAAATATTTTTTTCTCTGTTCCCTGCATGGACTCTAGTTTTGCAGACAGCTACGATGAAAACTTTTTGAAATGCCAGACAGAGGGAGGAGATGAACCTGGCACATAACATGCAATGAGGAGGCTGGTTTGGTAGGTCCTGATGGAGCGCTTCAGCCCAGTGATGGATTTGGGAAGCAGCTTGTACTGAGCTGAGCACAAAACTCATAATGGGAAAAGATGCCTGTTCTTAGAAGGGCTCCATTAAAAAAGCTTTTGTGAAAAGTCAAGTCATAAACAACTGAACGAAGGAACTTCAAAATCTACATTGGTGAAGAAAAAGTAGGTATGGAATGAACCTAAATTAGACAGATTCCCCCAGGGAAGCAGAAATAGAGGTCTTGTTAAAGCACCAGCTGTTAATTCCCATCTGTATGTAATTTCCATTCCTATCGTCTGTGTAGAATAAAGCCTTTCCAAAAAGGATCGTTAGTGAACTGGCTAAAAACTGGAGGAGGCCCAAGTGCAAGCTTGTGGTAGGTGTCCCACAGCTCAGAGGAGACCGTCTGTTTCCCACGTGGGTTTGAGGCCAGATGACATTTCTAGGCAGTATAGAGGCAAAGGTCACCAGTGAGAGGATTGCCCAAGTGTAGGGAAACCACATCGGGGAAAACTAGAAGTTGCTGAAGCAGCAGAGTCACCATCAGCAACTCTTCCCAAGGCCCAGGCAAAACTCTGGCCACTCGGCTGCCATTGAAGGTATGACACTGACAGCTTGAAAGCCACATTGCTGATCAGAAATAGCTCTGACCCACGGAAAATGTGCACGGCTGAAGTACATGGGAACTGCAAGAAGTAAATATAATTATCAGCTACATCAGGAGAAATTCAGCTCTTAGTGAAATTCATGTCTATAGAAGGGGTGGACTTTTAATAAAATTATTACTATCTCCAGTGCTGTGGGGGAATGAGTGACCTCCACTTCAGCTACCTGTTGTTTTACCACTGTGAACCGTAGCTAAATTAACTGAGTAAGGTGCTGTTTTGGAGGGAGTTCATCTGTCTCTTAATTGTGCTAATAAGTTTTCTCCTGGACATTTTTCAGACATTCTAGTGGATGAGAGTAAGAATAAGTGCTGACTCTGGGGGCAACTCGTGGTTTCCCCACCATTCCTTCAGGGTGACAGAGATTAACTACTCCCCATGTGGACCCTGAGTAAAACTATGATGAAGCCTGTTCACGAAACCCATTCATGACAAAAAGGATTCTCCATGTGCTGATGCCATTTCTACTGACTGGTGGGAACCAGCTGTCCACTGCTGGACCAGTTCATGCTGGACCAAAGACCGTATTTTGCAGGAGAATGACATGACCAAGTAGCAGGTGCATCTGGTGGAAAGTCACGTCACAGGGACAGAGTTCAGTGTACCTGGTGTCACAAGTGAAGAGATTGGCTCTGAAATAGCTCAGTGAGTTAAAGGCTGGCAGATGGGACAGCAGAAGGACGAGAATGGATGTAACAGGAAGAGCAGCTCTCAAGAAACGCTAGTCCCTTCTCCAGAAATGAAGAAGTTAGGACCTATCCGTCATCCAAAATCAGACTGCGCTTAAAGCAGAGAGAGCTCTCCAGAAACTCTGTCATCATCACGCTGGTCAGATGGCAATGAAAGAGAAACAAAATCACATCCTGGAGCACAGCCAGAGGCAACTACCTAAGATGCCCTCAGCAGACCCAACTGCAGCAGTAAGAAATGCCAAGAAATACTTGGGCATATGCATTGACTATTGAAACCTTCATTTACAAACAAATCTACTGTTATCCCCATGTAGCAGACACCCAGGATAAAACACCAAGAGTGAAATATGTTTGTAGTTTAGATATGGTGCCATCAGACTAAAACAGTACCCAAATATCAAGGCAAAACAGTGATATCCTAGTCTACCTTATGTCATTCAAACCCAAAAATGTTCAAGAGATATGTCAGAGAATGACACGCAATCTGACCCAAGATTTGAGAAGTGAAAACATCTTCACTTAGATGATGTCGTTTGTGTCCTTAAAACACAGAGGGAACTTTTGGTAGGAGAGTAACGGACTCCAAATCTTTTTAATCAGATGAAGTTTAAATTTGCAGGGACTAGACATCAATTTGAGAGAAATCATATCCTTCTGGTGGGACATTTAATCACCTGATTATTTCAGGAGACATGCTTTGGCACACTAAGGTGATGGAGCTGTTTGTAGGTTCCAGGAAATTGTATAGGTTTGCTCAAAACTTCACAGAAGAGACACATAACTATTATGTCAGCTAATTAATAGAGATTTTTGACTGGAAAAAGGAATACTCAATGCATTTTAGACAGTTAAAATTGCCTAAAATCAATCCCTTCTCATTTATCTGAATTCAAAGGACTTCAAAACCAAGCTGATATCAAATCACCAATCCATCTCATCTCCCCCAAGATACCTGCAAGATGCTGTTGATCTGCATTTGAACCAGTTGAGATGACTGATAGGCAGTGTCACCTGAGGAATCTATGAAGGTTTTGAGAGCAAAATCAGTATTCCACTACTAAACTGCAAGATGTTACACGTGAAGACCGGGAGTAAGTCTGGAGTTCCCTGGGATGTGCTATATTCCCTCCACTCCTCCCATTTTTTGCAGGGTGGGTAACACGCAGAAACTCAGCTGCATCGAGCCTCCCGAGCCTGGCGCTCTTTTGTTAGGTCTGTTGATGTACAAAATATAACTCAGGCTCCCTGGCTTGTTCTTGCGTAACACTGTCACAAGACCAGTTTGAATCTATTCTCACTGCTTTTTAGCCAGCTGAGTACATCTGCACTGAATTCTGCTTTCCAGGCACATGGTGAGGAATGTATACGCACACAGTATATACAGACATGTGTACCCATACATCTTCAAGGGTGCCCTGGACTGTACTGTGTAAAGAGCGCGCTGGTGGGGGTACACTGTGGTTTCTGTACCTAAGAAATCTTACCCAGCAATGAAGGGACTGCACAGCCTATTTTTTGCAAATGTAAACCCAAAGATTTTGGCCTGCTCGGTACATCGAGACTGCCACACACGTTCATTGAAAGAAAGGCAAATGCTGAGGGAACTCCGTAACCCTCCCAGACAGATGCAGAAAAGAATTTGGAAATACCCCAGTGTGTTCCAGCAGCCTATAATGGGAGACTGGCTGTGGAAGAAGAATTGCTGGTATGATCTCAGGACTCAACCCACTGTAGTCAGACAGTCTGCCCACAATGATGGGCCCAGCCAAGACAATACAAGCTCTATACTTGCTGATAATCTAGACCCAAATACAAACAACATCCCCGTGCCTGACTACGCTACTCAAGCGGGCAGATGAACATGGAAACGTAATGTAGATAGGCTACCTGGTCTCCTTGTTTCAACACCAGTGAAATGTCTTTGCTGCTTTCAAAAACTCCTAATGGGGCCAGTTGAAATGATGGCTGTAAACAGCTCCTCCAGCCACAGGCAGCGCTGGATGTTCCTACGAGGACTAAGCTCCTGTGTGTACTACACAGCTGCCTCTATTCAGGAGGCTAAAAAGAAGTTCAGTCCTGCTTGTATATGCTGGAATCATTACATACAGTGTTCCCATAAATCATATAAATGAGTATTACTATGTCACTAGTTAGGACGGTTGCTGTTATTATTGAAAAACCTGGCAATCCAATCCTAGTGCCATCCAAGCCGAGGCTGGCCTCGGTGCAATTTATACCGGTCTCAAGTCTCTGCCCTGCAGTTTCCCAAAAAGACTCTGGCAGCTAGACAGTCGGTGTTAAGGCTGCTGTGCCCATTCTCCATCACAGTCCCCAACCCAAGGGCAAGACAGGTTGACGTGGAGCCGTGTTACCAGCCACGCACCGCCGGGAGCTGTGTCTTCCTCCAGGCTGCCAGTGCTCTGCACCCCTGGAGCAGGGGCTGCTCCACGGCCACTACACATCCAAGCCAGAAACAGCCTGTTTTCCACTGGGGATGAAACACCTCGTGTGTCACAGGAGACTGGGGAGAACCAACCCCAACCTTCCTGCTGGGGACATTATACACACAGATGAGTCTCAGCAGACACTCCCAGGGCACCCAGCAAAGCCGTTGGTGAAAGAAGACACAAAAGCAGAGGCAGCATTTACCTCAGCCAATGTGCCAACAATTGTCAGAATAGAAACTTGACTAAACATGGAGATTTGAAAAGGCAGAGAGGAGTCCCAGGAGGCAGCAGAAGACCATGGACACCCTGCCTGTGGTCTCGTTCTGCACATTCCACCTTCCAGTCAGCTCTGCCTGAACCGCTTACCCAGAGTCCAATTTATTCCTGTGGATTTTCAAGAAATACGAATCCTAAAACAAGATGTACTGAAAGTTCAGTACATGGTATTAACGCTAGTATCCGTCATGTCAATTCTGCCTCTCCAGTTTATTCATTCTGCTTGTTATTATCATCTGACTATAATCTACTCATAAACAATACCCTTATGATTTTTTCCATGCCTATTTATTTCCTCAGTCATTGACTTGGCTTCCTGAGGCTATCAAAAAAAAATACAAATATTTATATAAACACATCTCTATTTTGAAACGGTCCCTAACTACTTATAAATGCAATATGACATCAACCAAAAATCAAAGCGTATTTGGCACATGGGACCCACTACTGGCTATGAAAACACGTGTAGCTGAAACAGCCCCAGGAAAGGACCCACCCAACCCATACACAGAATCCATTTAAATAAATATAGGGTACAGTCTTGGTCCATAGATGGGCAAAACTCTTAAGCAGGTGGGAGAAGAGCCGCCTGAATGAGAGCATGGGGGGACATCCGTGCACCAGCCAGACATGCAGATATAGTTGTACAGTACTGCAGCACCACAGCTTATTTATAGTTGGGCGGGTGAAAGAGTGGAAGAATTGAATTCCATTCATGGACACGTTTCCAGAATAAAATCTGATTACACTAGAACAGAGAAGACAGCAAATATTATCTCTGAGGGTTTTTCTCACAGAAAACAGCATCCAGCAATTCTTCCATTTTGGGTTATAGATTTAAAGTAATTTAGAATAAGGAGAAAAAAACCTTCTGAAATAATCCCTTTGCAGACATGAGAAACTACCATGTACGGTCCCATGCTGATGAGCCCAGCTATAATCCAATCTTTGCTTTCTGCTGACTAGCTGAGCTCTCGTGGTTTATTATGTCAGTGGAACCCCTCAAAAGAATTATAGCCTTTTATTCAGCTCCGAACCATGTATTATTATGAATACTAAACTGGTTCAAATAGTGTATTGGTCCTGCTATAACATTAGGCAAAGTCTTAAGTAATTACCTATCTCTTCAAAGAATGTGTTTTTGTTGGCGTCAGATCCCGCTGAAAGCAGGCGTGCATGCTTGTGGATACACTGTGCACAACATCCCCGGAGCAAGCACATGGCCATGTATAAACAACAGGACAGAGCTCCTGCCACCACAGCACTGCAAAATAAAAGGCTTCCACAGCAAGCAAAAATCTAACCTTAATCGTAATAAAAACACACTAAATTATGCTCAGAATAAATACAGATACAGGTGACGTAGGCAACATGCATAACATAGTGGCAACTGCAAGTTACTTTGTGATAAATAATAATTAAATGCATTAATAATGTTAATTTGAAAATAGAAGTTAGCATCAGCCCTGCAAAAAGAGAGGCTCAGGCAGGTTCCTGCATCCAAGTGGTCCCAATGGAATCAGTAGACCCCGTGACAGCAGCAGGACTTAATTTGTATTTTAAAAGTTGCCTGTTCCAGTATTGGTAACTGCTTGTCTAACACCCGCAAAGCAGCAGGACCGCTGCTCTGTGACTCTGCTCTCTGCATCGAGGCCTGGTTTTTCTACACGCTGTCTGCAAGTCCTGCTCATCGTAACTGTTAAGTTTTGGGGAATCTTTTTAGTCTCAACTGTCTGGCTTGACAATTAACTATTCACTGAAAAGCTTTTTTTTTTAATGTGAATTTCAATTCACGGTACGTGTTATTCCACAGGAAGAATACAAACTGTGTCATGTAGGTCACGAATGCAAGTATCTCTAAGCCAACATGGTTTATAGGCTGTGCTGTCAGAGCATCTGCCTAGATCCCATATGAGTGAAACAACAGATCTTACCAAGCAACTGTAGTTAGGCCATGGGAACAGTTAGACCTATGGTTTAGTTCTTGTCTGATCTGCACCGAGAAGTCCCAAAGCAGTGGGAAGACCGTCTACACGTACAAAGTGAAATGTGGCTATGAAGGGCCAGTGAGAGCCCAAGGTGGGACTGTAGAAGTGCTTTTCTGTCTCATTGCTCTTACCCGCGCCGCGGAGTTGCATTGAATTTGTTGGGTCCAACATGAAAACAAAACCTGACCCTTAATTTCAGCATCAGCTGTCGGGTGAAATGAATGAGTGGAGAAAAGGCATAGAAGAGGCAGGCAAACCATCCGTTCGATTTGTGTTTGCTGGCACCTGCACGGCCATTCACAGGAGAGGCAGCAGATTCACTTTCAATCTGAGGTCAATCCAACTGAGAGCCAGCACCGGCAGGGAGGGAAATTTAAGAGCATTACACTGTTTGGACTCCAATTCTGAAATCATTGTACTCCGCAGAAAGTCGTACTTTGTGGGCGGTGACTACGGTGCTATAATTACCACTATAATTACACTGGCATGTTTCCTTCTTGGCCAGCCCCATGGAGTTACAGTCCCGTTACCTGACCTGGGTTTCTGATAGTCCTAGCACAACGGGCGATAGCATTTTTTCTGGCCTGGCCACAAGCTGGTAGCGTTAGTATGAATTGGAAGGCCACGAATGCCAAGACAGTTTCTTCCAGAGCAAAAAAAAAATGTTGTCAGTGTCCACGTTGACTGCAACTGTCTCTTGTGGCTCCTTCAGGAGGTAAGGTGGAGGAGGAACCAAGGAACCAGATCATGCAAAGAATCTGGCACTGCAAAGGAGAAGGACACCCTGGGACTAGCAAATCTCACCCATCTTTAACTTCTGCCTCACATAACTGCATCATAAATACACATAAGCTGGGTGTGTCTGATAAATATGTCAGCCGTGACACTTAAACTTAATTAAATTATTTGCATTGGGCTTTGGCATTAATATCGTAGTGGTAATTCTCATCTCTCCTACAGCTATTGCTTCAGGATTTGGCGGGTTCAAAAATGCAAAAACATCTTGTGTTGCAGGTGGAACCCAGTTCATCTCTCGGTTTTGATCCTACCCATAACAAAGCACGTGTTAACCTTAAATCATGTAAAACAAAGAGGACACTTTATATGCCAGGTGGTCTTCTAATGGGGGACCCAGATAACTGTTTTTTGCTTTATATGAAAGCCTGTTTTTCCCAAAATCAAATAGGATTTCTGCAGAAGAGCTGCGATGAGTTTCTATGCTCCTCTGAGCAGGATCTGACCCTGCAGCCTTCAGTTGGGAGACGGAGCTTGCTGCGTCCCAGCAGGCCGTTGTCTGAGGAAACCAGAGACTCTGCTGCAAGTCTTTTGCAGATTCTTCTTTTCTTTATAATACACAGGGGGATTCAGTTTTGGTGACTTTGCTGAACAATTCTCTGAATCAAAGCTGCTTCTTGAAACTCTTTTCTCTAGTTTCTGATGTATTTTTTTCCCTGCTGATTTGGAGTCCGAGCTGGGAATATGGGTGTTAAAGATGTTCAGCACTTCTCTGCGTCAAGCTGCAGCTGACTGAGGTAGCCACTTCACTCAAGGAAATTATTTGAGGTTTTCTGAGAGCCTCTTGACAGTAGGTAAAGATTGTTTCAGCTTGTGGGAGTGCCAGCTAGAACCCTTTATAACCTGAATGACATGTAATGTCATAAAAACTCCTGCTAAAACTCACTCTGTCCTTTCAAGATGGCAATTTTGACATCAATGTCTGTCTTTTCAACCATCAGATAGCAGCTCATCTGGGTAAGAACCGGCAAGTTGGAGATCGCCTACAAGTATCTCCTAACAAAGAGTCCCTTCCATGTATTATTTTAGTTAAGAATGTAACTCAGCATGTCTTGCAGATCTCTTCCCCACTCTCCTGGGGCAGGGGGAGGGAATGTACTACTGTGAGAAAAGGGGAGAAAGAGATGCTTTTGGCCAATGCTCTTATCTGGTGAATAAGCAGACTGCAGTCTGATATGTCTCAATCTGAACAGCCACATTTTGATGACCCTTTCACACATAATTACCAACAGAGCTTCCATTTTTCTTTAGCTAGTGCAGTAGTCACAGAAATTATGACTGTTCGGCATTATCTGCCTTATATTAGTTGTAATCACATCACATTTTTGTTTATATCCACAAGTAATAAAAACCATGCATATCTTTAGTTTGACTTAAAGAATAAAGTAAATACATAATTCTGGCAAATTGTTTGGAATTATAGTTTAATGGCATCTGGTTCAGATATTCTGTAGTAAATTGTTGGCACCGATGTTGCCACTTTTTTTTTTTTATTTGAACCAAAATGTTCTCAGAAACATGTGTTTTTCGTCCAACTTCCATGTAATCCATTTTATGAAGGCCGCAAAGCTTACAAAGTTTGAAACTTAAACTACCTGGGCAGAAGGGATTGTTTCTGGACGTTCATTACACAGCTGATTAACTGAGGAATAAACAATTCTGGCATGCAACCTAGCGTGTCTGTTGTTTTGGCTTTTTGTCTCAAGGAGTTGTCTTTCTTGAAATACCTCCCCAGGTACAATGTGTACATTCCACCCTGTTTTGCTCACAAATTACATACCTCTCTTTTATGTCAAGTCCAATATAGCTGCACCAAGTTTTCTTATTCCACATAAAAAGTAACCAATTACTTGAGTAAATACATGTTTTAAAAATATCACAGAGTGGTTTCCTGCTGCTCTAAATACTAAAATGTTCGTCAGGATTTCTGACACTTATAAATCCTTCAAATAGTTCATATGTTATCAAAGAAGCCAGACTGTCTTTAAACCTGGTGCATAACTCATTGAGGCCATTTCTCAAATACCTGATTTTTATACAAGCAATCAGGAAAAAAATGGCTGTATAATTTTTAATATAATTAGCTCCGATTTTCCTTGCATTTCATTCTCTGTGGCTTTATTGTCAACTTCTGCTCGTTTATCTTAAAAACTACAGTTACCAGAGATTCAAAAATACTAAATCGATGATGATGGGGGAAAAGTGGCTTAAAATACAACCCTTTGAAGCTTCGCAACAGACCTACATTTACTGAGCCTAACAGGTTCTCCAGTGTCAAATCCCATTTCAGTCACTGTCAGCAGCTTTATTCGCACCATCCGAGAACCAACTTGTGGGAATTAAATCAACACGTTCCCAAAGCCGGTCCCGCACCAGGAGGAACCAAGTCCAAGAGGCAGCTTCCTCCACTCTCCCGACCACTTTCCCAGCAATGCTTTGCAGCTCTGGGCTGGGTTCGTAATGATGTGTCATTTGCAAGTCAGCACCTTGCGCTAAGCCCGGAGGTGGGGAAATTACCCAGGAGAAGAGGCAACAATAAATTCCCCTGTCTTGCTTATTTTCTCAAGTCTGATGAAATCCCACTGCGCTGCTGGGGCTGCACAGCACAGCTTACTCTAACTCTACTGTGAAATCCGTTTAGTCACAGATAAAAAACCCAGAATCCAGACCTCGGCACACCTTCCCCGCAGCATCCTCTTCCCTTTTGAAGTCATCGGCCTCTCCATCCTTCATAACCGGGTGTGCTTGCTCTCTCCCTGTGCGCCGGAGCCTCTTGCACGGCGCTCCTCAGCCTTCACCTGCCTGCAACGGCCTTGCAGGGACACAGCCCCGTTAATAATCGTGAAAGTATCTCATCTCCCTAAAACCCCCAAACAATTAAATGCTTCCCATTTAAAGGTAGTTGCAAAATGCTCGTGCTGCTGCTTGATCATATGAAGTTTTAATCAAATTATGAAAGACTCTTAAAAAGTAAAACCTACATATGTCAGCTCGAGGGAACTCGAAAGCGTATTCCTAAAAGCCAACAGTCGTTCAAAACTGCTGGAAGTAGTTGTGATCCTCTCCAAAGTGATACTCCTCAATCACATCATCAAACGCCTCGCAACTGGACACCATCCCACGATCGGGCGCCTGCGTCCACACGAGCTCCCTGCCGCTGGAGCAAAGCTGCAGGCTCAGTGCCTCAAGTGCCTCGGGTTTCAGGCATCCCAAGTCTCCTGGAAAACAGCCTCTAAATCACTGGAATTGGCAACTATTCTATAAAATTACCTGGCACTCAAACTGGCAGTCAATCGTGCTGCCAGGGAGCGAGTTACACCGCGCTCCAAAAGATGCCAAATTTGCTAGAGCGTGACTTGTGTCTCATGCGCATTTTTCCTGACAGCGCTCACCTTTAAAATGCAGGAGCAGCTTCCTGCCTTGCTAAGGAAGGGCTGAGTGGGACCAGATCCTCTAATCCCAGGAGCACCCTGACGAGTGACCTCGAGAGAGAAAAGCAGGGAAAAATCCCCCAGCTCCGAGTGCCACCCGCCGCCCAGCAATGTCTGCTGAGCAGGAAGAGCTGGGAAATGCTCAATGTGCTGACAGCCGGCAGATTTCTTCACCAAATAGTGACACGAGGGGGTGCTATTTTAGGCACGGTTTTGGTAAAGAAAAAAAGATGTGAAAATAACCTTGGATGGAGCGATTCATCCAATATAGGCTGAAGGGGAGGATGAGCTGCACTAGGGCAGCCAGGGCTGCGTGGTTCAAAGGACACGCTCTGAGAAATGATGAGACCTGACTAGAGAAGTCAACCAGAGGGAGGATCCCGGGCTCTGGTGCATGGAGGATGCGCGGAATTCCTTTAAGTCGAAAGGGCAAAACCCATCCGAAAATTGTCGCTTTAAAAAAGAGGCAGAAAGATTGATGAGGAATGGCTGCAGGAGGGCATCGGACCTAAAGCAGCAGGGAAAAGGCATTACGAGAAAGCACAATTTGTGAGGCACAAGAAAAAAATTAAAATAGATATTACATGTATAATACAAACTTGCTGGTTAGGAACAGTACATTGGTTGTCACCTCCTCCAACAGAGAAAAACCTCTGTCCCTTAAATTCTCCTGCCCGTACTCCCCCTGTGCTGCTCCTGAGTTCATTCAGTCCCTGGTCTTTGAACACTGGAGATGAAAATTGTTAAAGTCAAGCTAGTGAGACCTAGCAAAGGCAATTAAATAGCAAAACTCTCCCGCAGTATAAATAGTAAGAGAACAAGGACAAAAGAAGGGCCACCAGGCACTCAGGGTGAGGTAAAAATGAAGAAGAAAAACCTATTCCTTTAATAGCCCTGTTGTCAAAAAGGGCAGAGCCCATCCCAGGGGCACAGGGGCTTTGCAGACATCTGCACTGGCACAGCGAGTTCCTTAGAGGAAAGCTGCAAGTTGCAGTTTACAAGGCAGCAGCGTATCGATAAAAGGGAATTTCCACACGAGCTTGGCACCGCCGCTCGGAATCGCAGTCTTAAAAAGACGTTTCGAAGTCAAACCCTAAAGAACGATAAACAAACTTTGCACCGCTCCGACCCGGCAAACAAACCTCCTGGCCTGGGACAAAACCAGGGAAGGCCCAGGCGAGCAGAGCCAGGGGGGGATGTCTCGGGGGCTGCAAGGGGGGGGGTGTCCAAACGTGCCTGCCGGTGCCTGGCCGTGGAGCCATGGTCCTGCGGCGCGGTGTCACGTCCCGCCGAGGAGACCCTTGCTCGGGGAGGTGTGAGTGGATTTCCTCAAGTGCATTTTGACAGCTGGGAGGAAGCGGGCGGCAGCAGCAGCTGGAGACATTCCTGCCTGCGCCCCCCCCCCCCCCCCGGCGGGACCCCCGCCCCCGGCACGGCACGGCACAGCACGGCCCGGCAGGGCTCGGGGGGCTGCTGGGGGAGGCAGGAGCCGCATGGGGCCCGCGGGGTCTGATGAAACATCTGATGTGCATTACGGCAGGGCAAGGGGAGACACGCACGCCCCCTCCCCAGCGAGCGCGGCACTTCTCATCACCTGCTAGAGATTTTCCTATGTTCCCCCCCCCCCCCCGCTACCGGACAAAAGGGAGCGGGCAGAGCTGGCTGCGGGGTTGCTCCGGGGGGGGCTTGCAAGAGTGATGCTCTCCTCCCGGTGGTGGAAGGGGGGGGCAGAGTGTCAAGGATGGCCGGGTCCGCACTCGGGTACCACCACCACCCCCCCAGGTGATGGATTTGGCCCCAATCCCCTCGGAGCTCGCAGGGTACAAAATCCCGAAGGGGGGGGGGGGGGGAAGAGGAGGCTTCCCAAGAAAGTCAGTGCCATAGCTGCTTCGGAGAGGGATATTTTTTTTTCTTTCCTCCTTTAAATCAAGTCTGGCAATGAGGCGTCAGTGGCGCAGGACGCCCGGCGCGGCAGCCGGCTCCGGCCACGGGCACCCCCGCTGCTCCCCCCGCAAGGGGCAGCGCCGGGCCCCAAGTTGCCGTCCCCGCGGCTGCGGGGGGGGGAAACCGGCCGCTCGGTGGCTGCCTCCCTCCCTGCCGTGCCCCGCGCTTATCCAAATCCCGCTTCTTCACCTTCTTTTTTCCTCCCCCCCCCCACCCCGCCCATGCCGCCGGGAGAAGGCACCCACCGCCCCCCCCAGCCGCCTCTCCTCGCCGGGGGGGGGGGGGGTGCAGTCCCTTGCCCCCCGCACGCCCATCCCCCGCGGGCCGGGGCCGGTGGGGGGGGCCGGGGGAGGCGGGAGGCTGCAACCTGCCGGCGGGGCAGGGCCGGCCCCCGGCGGGCGGTCGGAGCGGGGCGGCGGTTGCCATTGGCCGCGGCGCGGAGCGACACCTGCTCGGCTCCCTCATGCGAGTGACACCGGGGCTCGGCGGGGATATTTGAGGCACCCTCCGGAGACGGCCCCGCCGTCACTCCGCGCTCGCCGCCGAGCCGGGCACATGCGGTTCGCGGGGCCGCGGCGAGGAGCGCGCTGGGCCCGGGTGCGGCACCCCGCGGGGGAGGACGCGGCGGCGGCGGCGGCGGCGGCGGGGGGAGGAAGGCGCGACCATGTGCGCGGAGCTCCGCGGCAAGCTGCTGGCCCTGGCCCTGCTGCTCGCCAGCCCCCGGGTGGCGGCGGGGACTGAGGCCACCCACCCGCCGGAGGGACCGCAGGACAGGACCCCGCAGCAGAAGGGGCGCCTGTCTCTGCAGAACACAGGTACGGCGGGGTGGGGGGGTGCAAAGGTGGGGGGCGGGGGGGGGTGTGTGTGTCCCCTCCCGCCTCGCTGCTTCTGGAGCGCCGGGGAAATAGCCGCGTTGAGTTATGACAGGCGTTTTAATTCCGGCGTCCGACTGTCAAGGCATAAATCATCAGAGGAAATAAGAGCTCGCTCCTAATTACCTTTAAAGCCCGGCTTTGCCAAGCACGTGTTGCCCTTGCAACAGCCGCGGCAGCACTCCCGGGCGAAGCGCCTCTGCTGCCGCGCCGGGCACGGAGCGGCTGCCGGGCGGCCCCGGACCGGCGGGGAGCGGGGAACGGGGGCGGCGGGAGCCCGGCGGAGATGCGGGGCTGGGGAGGAGAAAGTTTCTCGGCGCAGCCTTTGAAACCGGGTCGGGGGGGGACGGGAGGCGAGGGGAAGCGGCTGGAAATGACTGGTGCTTTGCCTCCTCCATAGGGAGTCGTGCAATGATGCAACGGACCGGGGGTTTCTCTCCTCCTCTCCCGCCCCCCTGCGCTCCCTCCCCCGGGTATTATCTGCCTAGAAAGAGAGAGCTGAGGCGTGCACTTCGCTGGATCGCTTCCCAGCCGTGCAAAGAGAGAGCGCGGGATCCAGACGCTTCCCTTCCCCCCCTCTCCCCCCCCCTTCTCCTTTTTCCCTTTTTTTTTTTTTTAACACTCTCAGTGCTGCGAGACGTGTTTAAACACACACGAGCAGGAATGCACGAATGCCCATTAGGGACTGCCACATGTGAATCACGGCACTGTGCAGTTCTCAGCACGCTGGAGCCAGGACATGTGATCCGGCAAAGGGTTTGCATCCGGATGCCAACACAAGCACTACAGCTGAGCTCCCGGCCCCAAAAAAGCCCAGCTCCGCACTCTGCAGCTCTCCACAAAGAGCTCCATTCCCCCCCCCCCGCACCGCCCGGTGCATGTGTGTTTGCGCAGCTTTTCGCGTGTGGCTGAGACAATCCCAGGAGCCGACCCCGGGGCTGCCGTGTCCCACCCCCAGATGCGCTTGGGGCAGGTAGAAGGCGGCGGGGGGAGGGAGGCAGCGGCAGTGATTTGGTTTTGAGCTGGGGGGGGGGGGGGGTCGTGTGAACTCCATCAGACTCCGCATTTACATCCGCGGCTCCTCTCTCTGCCTCGCAGCGGGTTGAAATTAGACCGAAAGTTGCTGTAAAGACTTGCAAATGGACCGCATGGCAAAGGGGGAGGCTGGGGATGTCTGAAACACGCTGCGGTTCGGAGGGGGATTAGGCTGGCTCCCAAGGGCGAGCTTTAATTAAAGGTACCACTAGGGCACAGAGTACAGGAATTCTTAGCATCCTCAGTTCTGGTCTAAAAGCTGCCCCTGTTTAACTTTATCCCTAGGCTTTTTCAGCAACCACCTTCCCTCTGGCAGTACTACTACATCCATTTTTTTTTTAAAGGACCAGAACCTGTCTTGTTAAGAATTAGATTTTTGGGGGTTTTTTTGGTAAGTGAGTATTAGACAGCATTTTTTTTTTTTTTTACAGTATTACATAACACCTGACAGGGCAGAATAAACACATATGTAGCAGCTACTTCCAGTAGATCAGTTTTATTTTCTACATACATAAATGTATATATTCCATTGATTTCTGCATAGGTGAGGACATAGTTGCAGCTTTATGCAACACTCGGTGCAAAGGACTTTATTTATCAGTGGGAGTTTTGCCATTAACTTTGTAGACATCACGACAGAGGAAACCCAGTGGTCTGTAAAAAAACATAGTGCTAAATCGCCAGAAACTAACTCAAAGTACCAGAAATGAGAAATTTTAGCTGGGTGGGTCCTGGGCTTCTCATTTTGGCACTTGAATTTGATGGGGGGCTTTGTACAAGTCAGACAGCAAAAATCATGCCCGTCCTTTGCTCCTGAGGAATGCAAAAGCATTAGACAGTTCTCAAGTGAAATAGCTTGACGTAAGCGTAGTGGATTTGGCATTTACTTCTTGGATATTACTTTCATAACATAATACACCCAAGTTTTGGCCTAATTTCTGCAAAAAGTGGGCATGCTGTGGGTACAATAACTTGTCACGTGTTTTTTCTTTCGAACTGATGATGTTAGCAGAATAACTCTTTCCTTCCCCACCCCTACCCACCACCAGCTTCTATGAACAGTTCTGCAAATTAACTGTAATCAATGCTCATTTTAGCTGAAATCCAGCACTGCCTGGTTAATGCTGGCGATGTGGGATGTGGAGTGTTTGAATGCTTTGAAAACAATTCTTGTGAGATCCGAGGCTTACACGAGATCTGCATGACATTCCTGCACAACGCTGGAAAATTTGATGCCCAGGTAACACGGCGAAATGTCCTACGTATCTGCTTGCTTCTAATATACACTTGGCATGTATTTTAGTTCCTTAACACACCTTTGAAAAAAGAGTTACTGTAACGGAACAAATCTACATTTGCACATGACCAGCTTCCCTAAGAATTTTTCTGTGGAAGGGTCCGGAATCAAGACCCCAGAACAGTAACAGAGCAGCGGTGTGCAACCTGTCCCAGGAGACAGGCTGTCTCTAGCTACAGCTCCCTGTGATCACTTCTTCCTCCTGTACCCAGGATAATTAAATCGGAACACTAACGTAGCTGAACGTGGTTTTCAGAAGCACTAAGCGGCTTAAGCTTCTACACCATGTTTGTTCAAAGCTGATTCAGAAATGCAACTTAGGCACCCAGCTCATTTAGACATATCAAAATATTTCCCAATGTGCAGTTATTAAAGTTGGTTCTCAAGACTTGCACACAACCAGTACAGGCAATCTCCTAAAGCTGCTGTACTCAAATAAGTCTTTGGTTCAAGCACTGACATTAAAATACATTACTTAGATGGTATGCAGTATTAAGTTTGTCTCCTTCATTTTCTCCCCAGACCATTTATGCATCATTGAGACATCCTGTTATTATGTCTTATAAACCTACTCTCCCATTTCAGTGTGGAGGGAAGAGAACATTACGACGGGCCAGCGGCATTTGGCTTGACCATGCGGTTTACAGTATAACTTGACTAAAAGCACCAGCTACATGGCACTGTTAAAAGCATGTTATAAAGTAGAGCTGCCTTGAGGATTCAGCCTGTTCTACCAGGGATGGTGGGACCACCCGATAGGAAACACTGTTGAAGTGCTGGAGTTCGGGGTTCAAATTCTCAAGGATGTACAAAGGGTCTGGCTAACCATTAAAATGGGAATTGTTTCTTCTGTGGGTATCTGAAAATGTTTGACTTAATTTCCAAGTGGCTTCCAGAAAATGCTCCTTTATTTTTGCACAATATTCTGTCAGTGAACAAAGTTGACCAAAAAAGTAAGCACTGTTGTGAGAGGAGGGAAACGTGCCTATGAACGCTGAATGTAGTCATTGATGCCTATTCCCCCGGATCCCCAGATACTGCTAATCAAATACAGCCTGTTTCATACCCAAGCTGTCTCCATTGCAATGCACAAGTATTAAACCCCTGGAGCTTTATTTAATATGGAGGTGACTTTAGCCTCTGCTGTGACATGGCTTTTCATGGTTCATCTCTGTATTATCTACAGTTATTTCAGGCTGCATTAAATGACAAGATTAACATTGGCCATTTTCCGCTCTCTGCTTTCTGCTCTCCTTTCTTCTCTCTGAAACCTGAGAACTGATGTCAGGTTTGGTTTGTATAAGAATTTTCTTTTTTATCCTTATTTGCCTACTGTGCTGTGTGTGTTTGTTACTGAAGGGAAGGGCAAGTAAGAGTCACTGGTACGGGGAATGGAAATGGATGATAACTGAAGCAGTTCTTTGATCAGCAAGAAACATTTCTGGCTTGAAATAATTTGGGGATAACATCTGCTTGCAGGTCTGGGTGAATCTTAGTTAATGTCAGTGGAGCTGTGACAGTGTACTCTTTGGATAAAGGATAACAAGAATTTGGTCTTCATGAAGCATCTGTGTAAAATAATCTGAAGCTGATGAAGAGATGGGGCAGTGCAGGAGGCTTCCACACACCTATTGCTCAGCAAAGTGAAGGGAGTCTGAGCAGAGCTGTCAGACTGCGACACGTGCACCGTGTATGGCAACTATGGTATCACATAGCAAAGAGAAAAGGAAGGGGTGGGTTTGATGCCCACTAAGCAATTGAATGAAGGAACCGCAAACAGTGATTAAAGAGATGCTGCTAAAGCAGCTTTCCTGCAACTTTTTTCAGTTTCTTGATGGCATTTTTTTAATCTCACAATTTCTTGCAGCAAACAGACATCAAGACACTGTTGGATTATTATTAGTGCTGATTTGAGTCCCTCTCTGAGGAAGTGGTAGTACAGAAAATACAGCTGGAGAATGGCACAGATGCATATAGACAGTGCATACGTGTCTATGAGTTTTAATTTTAAAATTAATTTGCAAAAAAACCTAATTTGCAGTTAGTGAATGGGTATCTGCTTGTGGTCCTGGGGACCTGAGCTGTGGCAGGATGCCCCCTTCTTTGTGTGAACCTGCTGTGCTGCCACCCCAGAAGCAAATGAAGCCAGGAACTCGAGCATTGACTTATTTCAAGGTGCTTACTTTTGTCCTTTCCCTTGTTGGGCATTCAGCTGTTGGGGCAGAGGAAACCCCAGAATGCCAGTGAGGAAGCCCCTCTGTGTTCAGCTCCACTGGGATAGCAAAGCCAGGTTAACTTGGCATGGTCTTTAAGGGCAGAGAAACAAAGAGAAGAGGGAGAAAAGCCATTAAGTGATACCCTTAGCAATCTAGTAACCCTTGACATTGTCCTACAGAGGAGCAGCTAGCTGGGCATAAATCATCTGCTGTGCTTAATGGACAAAAAAACAGACCTACTCCGTTTCTTTTCTTCTCAGGGAAAATCCTTCATTAAAGACGCTCTGAAGTGTAAGGCTCATGCCTTGAGGCATAAATTCAGCTGCATCAGCCGTAAGTGCCCTGCCATTAAAGAGATGGTGTTCCAGTTGCAGCGGGAGTGCTACCTGAAGCATGACCTCTGCTCCGCTGCCAAGGAGAACGTCCAGGTCATTGTGGAGATGATTCACTTCAAAGACCTGCTGCAGCATGAGTAAGTGCCTCCATGCTAGTGCAGTCAGGGGCGTGGGAGCTCCTTCCAGGAGCACGATGGTGCCAATGGGCTGCGCATCTGCCCAAGAGCTGTTTCACCTCTTTCTGGCCCGTAAGCACGTCTTGTTTTCCCATGTACCAGACCAAGGTAATGCTTTCTTCGCAGGGGCGCTTGCAGACTAGTTTGTTTACAAAGGGCTGGATGTGACTGGAAGGAGGTGAAATGGGTTGAAGTTGGATTTGGCTGTCCCTTTGGTCCTTTAGGAAATACAGTGTCGGTCTCTGCTGTTTCCAGAAGCATCTCAAAATGTCTCTGTGCTTTCTGAGCTCAAAGGCAGCATTCCTGACCCCAGTATCTTGTTAAAGATGACAGCTAGAGGAGAAGGGGGAAGAAGGTCTATGCAAAGTTGTCAGTAAGATGGTAATTTCTTCTTTAAATACATACTTTCAAATGTCTTGTAGTTAATTGTCCCTGAAAGAGCTGCAGTCCCCCAGGTAATCTTCCATTCATCTTACCCCTTATTAATCTCAGATGCCTTTTAATAAAACATGGAGCTGTACAAAATGAAGGCACAAGTCAGATTTTGAGGAGTTCATCCCCCTGACTGGGAACACAGCTGCCCTCTGAGGAATGGCAGGCACGAATCCTATTTGGAATTGATCAAAGCTGCTACATGACAGCAACAAACCGGGCACAAGCTGTTTGTACCAACTCTTTGTGCACAGATGCAAAAATAGGAGCCTGTTTTTCTTGCAGGTGAACACCTCGCTCCCAAACAAGAAGGCTGAGGCCACAGCCTGGCAGCAGATTTAACCTTAGAGCACCTTCCTACCACGCCTCTATGCCTTCTTATCCCTAGCAGATATTAGCACAGAAACCCCGAATCCCAGCAATCGTGACAGATACATTTTTTTCTTTTACAGAATCCTATCTTCTGGACTTTTAGCCTTGCATTTTCATTGGTCTCCAAAAGAGCTGTGCCCCGATTCCCTTACTTTCTGTTGAAAACCACCCCCTAATACTTAAGCTGCAGTTGCAGAGAGACACTCTGATGCCAGTTTACTCTGAAATGCAGAATTGTTTGCTGTGGTTTGTACGAGCTGAACATGGTGGCCTGAAAGCAAGGCCCTTTCCGTGGATGCTCCTGAGGCTGGGATCAAAGGCAGATTTTGGCCTTGCCGGGGGGAGAGGGGAAGCGGGGCTCCATCCTGCCCAGCAGCACCTCTCCGTGGGCACTGCTCAGGCTGTGTTAGTAGGCTATAAATGGGGTACTTGGTACCAGTTAATCCCCCCCATCGCTTGGCCTGTCCAAAGAGAAGTAAGTTATCCTTGTTTTACAAATGCACTAAAGCGAGAATGCTCAAAGGCAGCTGCTTATTCCTGGGGAGCTTAACTGGGGGGTTCTCAGTTTGAGAAGAGACGGATCATTCAGCTAAACACCTATAATTTGCACGATCTCATTTAGAGCTTCCTACACTTCATTTTCAGCATCTCACAGAGTCGGAGCTTAGCTTTCCCATGCGGGACTCCCCAAATAGAAGCCAGCCAGCCTCCTCCCCTCCCCTAAATTTAGAGGCCATCTCTGAAGCTTTTGAACTAAGGAACTTGTTCAAGATCAATAGGCAAGTGTGGCAGAGCTGGAAATAAAATCACGTCTGCTGACTTGCAGCCTTGTGCTCAGTTCAGGTACTATGGTCAGGCCAGCTGAAATGCAGAAAGTAAAACAGTGAAGGAGAAATGGGCCAGTATTAATCCGCAGGGCTCTGGCAGACTCTGAATACCTGAAATATTTGGCAGCTGAGCCACTTTCTAGTCATACCAGCAACCTTTTTCTTCCAAAGATTTTTGTAAAGGTTATGTCCAACTTCAACAACTGATTGCTCCCTTTATTTTTTTTTTTTCTTCTGCTGGATCACTTTGTATGCGATGTGCTCAGTTCTCTCTCATCTTCTATTTTACATTTAAAACAAAAACTAAGAGCGGAGCAGCAAGTGGCAGCTCTCAGACTTGTTCCCTGACTCTTTTATTCGGACTGTTTTCTCCCGATGAGTGTTGAGGAACGTGGTCGGGGCAGCGAAGTCTCCTCCTGAGTCAGCTGCGGTGGGGTGGGGGTCAGGCTGATTTGCTATGGTGGAAGTGGTGACAGGCCCTGGCAGATCGGTCGCTGCTGCATTCCAAGTAACTTTTTTTAAACGACAGAAACAATCCAAACATGGGAAATATTTTGAGATAGGGGAATAGGTGGCTCTCCCAGATTAGTCATCCAAAATGAGTTTAAGCAGTTGGGCAAAGTAAAAATCAGGGTAGTGTCAGACACTGATCATAATCTGTTGGTTTTCCTCATCTCTTCTGACTTAGTCCATGGGAAGAGATTTAGACTTGTCCACAGCCACCAGAGCTGGTGGACTGTGTACCCAGAACGTGCACCCCCACCACCCCACACCACTATGACTGCTGACCCCAGGCAGTTCTCCGCTTGTGCTGTGGATGGTTCCTACCGTGGAAGACTTTTAAGCACGTCCTTCTGGGCCTGCTAGCAGCGGTTGTGTCAATAAACAACATCAATATTGACCCACAAAACTTGTGACCGCAACTATTTTAAAATCACTGCACTCGGTGACCCATGGCTGAGGCAGCCAAAGTGCCTGCGCTGGGGCAGCGTTGTGCCGTGGGGCACAGAGGGACAGGCGGGAAGCAGAAACAGTATTTGGCCATGGCTTGTTCGGAGTCCTTATTTGGCTGGGAAAAGGTATATACTGAAAGCTGTACTCAACTCTGTAAGGAAATTAAGGGAAAAAAAAAAAAAAAAAAACTTGGTGTGGGAAGAAACAGTGCCACCAAAGCGGATTTCCATGTGTCTGCGCTCTGTGCAGTCGGATCCTGAGTCCAGATAGGATCTTGCATGTGGTGGAGATCAACACCTAGTGCTTCAGGGAAAGCTAAAGATGATGAGAAAAGCCAGAGAACCTCTAGCTGAGTATCTGTTGCTCTTCACAGAGGTGAGGAAAGGCCTCTTTCTTGCAGACCGGTGATCAGTGTATGCTCTGTACCAGCTGTTCACCTGGAGATAGCAAGCAGTTTGATGAAGTTGATGGCTCTGCGCATGAACAGGTTTCCTTTTGTCATGTATCCTGACTAATAAAGATGAAGGGGCACAGAAAGAGGTAGGGGCAGGTGTGAGATAGCAGTTCTTCCCATTTGCCAAGCCTGTAGACCTCTTACTCCTCTGGTGGACATGACAGTTCTCCCAGAGCATCTCTGGTGGGGGAGCAATCAAGGCAGATCCAGCACTTTGAGTGAAGCTTTGTTTGACAGGATGCCATCGTGTGCATTTCTTACAGCAGTATGGCTGATCAGAATATAATACATTGCATAATAAACATATGGTGCAAAATTGCTGTACAAGGCTGCCGAGTCAGTGGGTAGCAGGGGGCTAACGCTACTGAACTGTGCTGTGCACGAGGGAGGGTAGGGTAGAGAGGCCGTTACACTCGTTTACTCATAGATAACCCTTATATATTTTTTGACTCTCCTCTCGCTGTTCCCTTTACCTCTAGGCCATATGTTGACCTAGTGAATATCCTGCTCACCTGTGGCGAGGAGGTGAAAAAGGCAATAACAAGAAGCGTCCAGGCCCAGTGCGAACAGAACTGGGGAAGTCTCTGCTCCATTCTGAGCTTCTGCACCTCGGCTGTGCACGGCGACACCATCCTGGGTCCCGAGAAGAAGCCCGGTGAAGGCAGCAGGGCGGCTGCTGGCCGTGGGGACATGCTGGCCCACTCCGACGCCGACCACAGGGAGAGCTCGCGAGCGTCTAAGGGAGAGAGAGGTACCAAGGGCCACCTGAACGCCCATGCCCGGGTGAAAGCTGGGGGCCACGGTCCCAAAGGGGCACAGGGGATCGTGGACCGGGCAGACGAACTGTCCGACTTCTCTGACATCCGGAGGTGAAAAAAGGCACCAGCTCCCCGTTCCCCCCATCCTCCCCCTCCACTGGAAGCCGCCTCCGTTGAGTCCCATCTTCCCGTCTATGGACATTCCAAAGCATTTCCCATTCAGAGGTCAAGCACAGGGCATTGCAAGATATATATGGACCTCAGCAACAGTGTATATAGTAGCAAAGGGAGAGCAGTGGCAATGGGTTATCGATCCAGCAAACTCGACACTTGAGCAGCCACCAAATGTGGCAAAATATCTCCAACTAAATTCTTTTCCCCTTTTTTGTGGAACGGACGTCAGTTGAAATTTAGGATCTTGTTTGGGGACTGTTGGGTTGTTTTGGGGGTTTGTTTTTTTTCTCTTGGTCCCCTTGGCTGGGGAGAAGGTTCCAAGAGGGCTCTGCCAGATTGCATGTGGCCGCTTGTGGCTTAGCACCTCCGCAGGTTTAGGGTGCAGCCTTACAGCAGATGGCTGAATTCCAGGGGGATTTGGTTTCTGCCTGTGGCTGAGAACACAAGAGCTCAAGGCTCTCTATGTGACACTCTATAATGAAATAGCTACCCCGTCTCTCGCACGGGAACTGTGCAGTTGGAGCTCCACCGCTTTCTCTTAACTAACTTCTGAGCCATTGTTCCCATCCGGGTGACGCTGCCTAGTTTAAGTGCCCCCTGTTTGTTTTTTAACCACTGCATAATTTGACACTTGCTAATCCAGTCACTCCAGCGTATCGAAGGCAAGTCGTCAGCTTCCAGACAAGGCAATGCGACTGTTAAGACTTGCACAGTATGGAGGACCCCCAAGAGTATGCTCGCGGACCTCTAAAAACCCTGTGCATATTCTCTGCTTACACTTGCCCACTCAGTGACAGAGGTCCTCCAGCCCTACGGACAGCCCAAGGTTAAAGGATGGGCATAGGCTCAGACAGCGAAGGACCCCATATACTTAGTTCTTCTGCAGGGCTGTGTTGAAGGCCCATCAGAAATCTGTCTCTCCTTACCAGTAGCATGGTGCGGTTTGCTGGGATGTGGAGCCCCACTCTAACCTGCCTATCAGCTGTGGTTTATCCAAATGCCAAAGATAAGGAGAGGGGGTTGACTTGGGTTTTTTTAATTGTCATGCAGATAATGACCACCAATCTCTGCAGAATGAGTTACTAAAGATGAAGAGTGTCAAGAGCTTATTGTCTCTAAGCGGTTTTAAGTGTGAATGAGGTGTTTGGACACATCTCTCCTACCCCCTATGCAATTGTAATTCTCAGGTTGCAGATCTGCAATCCTATATCCCCAGATACTGTACTGGAAATGGAGGTTACAGCATCCATGGGGACAGAAGGGTGAGCTCTTCAGCTTCTTCTAAAGAAAAAGCGAGTTTTCTTAGAAAGTGGGAATCACACCAGGGATTTGAGCCTTCTCATTTAGAAAGTTTGGGAGGAAAGCTGTGGGGGCAGGAAGGCAGTTCAGTAGAGACAGAACGTACCCGGTGAACTAACGTACGTCTTGTCGCATGGTGGGAAGGAGCTGTATAAACAGTAGAGGGTGTTGGAATTTGGCTACGATTTCCAACTCAGATTTTAGTTACTGCTAAGTGAACACAGCTCCTAATAGCTATATTCAGGGTTTAATGCATGTATCCACCCGCAGAAGTTATAGGCATTGCTTTTAATAGAAGCCACGTAGGAAGCAAGAGAGGACCGTTAAGTTGAAAAGGTGTGTCTCTATGTGATCACCAGGTCTTTGTTTAAAGACATGACCTTGATCCTGCCTGATTTTAGCTAAGTTCTGTGACAGAATTTCCATTTGACTTTATTGGGAAGAGGTGGGATCGGGCCAGGTACTGTAGCAGCAAAGACCATGCTGACCTGAGGAGCGGAGCTCTGGCGGTGAGAGTGCCGGCTGCCCCGCTGGGTTGTAGTGAAGCTGTCCCACGGATGGGGCACCCAGGCTGTCCCACGGAGGAGCTTGCCAAGGTTGGGTCAGGCCTGCCTCTGATGGCCAACTCCTCTGCTCCAAAACCAAGTGGCTGCTGGTGGGACCATAAGAAGGTTTCTAGCATGCCTCCATGGGTTTCCTGTGAGCGTCCTCTCCCCCTTGGTGACATATAGCCACCACGAAGAACAAGCTCAAACCAAAAAGACAATCCAAGCGTTTTAGCAAAAAAAAAAAAAAACAACACCAAATGCGAAACAGAGACAACAACTCGCTACCAATGTAATGTTCTTGCATTGAACTAAAATAAGATCCCTCTCTCATTAGAGGTCTGATTCATCAATGGGAACGAAACATATAGATCTACATCTTTGAATGTCTCAGTCAACGTATCACCTCAGCATGCATACAGTTTTATTTGTATTCATTCGTTCTGTGGGGAAAATTGTATATTCCCCTTGTTTAGTCAATGAAAATTTGGGGGGGGGAGGGCAAGCTGTGGGTGGGAGGGGTTTTTGTATAAGGCATAACTTTTTTTTCCTCTGTGTGTGAAGATTTTATGTGTTCATCTACTGATTCCACATATGCTATTATTGTAAATATTTAACATTTCTATTTATTATAGTGTCTCCATTTAAAAAAGAACACTGCTGGCTATGATAATTTAAACGTACGTCATGACCTGTGTTGTATATATTCATGCCACTAGTATGTTTTTTTATGTTTAAAGCTGCATAAATATAGTTTTATACAGTTCCATAATGTTATTGACAGCATAAATCATTTATTTATTGTTAAACCTTCTTTCATATCTAACAAATAGGGTGCGTTTTACCTGAGATTATTTTATTGCAACATCTACATAGCCTTAATTCTTTATAAAAAAAGAAAAAAATGTCCATTTAGATACTGTATGATGCTTTAATTCACATTCCTTATGAACTTGCTGTTCATGAAGGAGGTTTAGCTTAAAAGCCAAGGTATGAATGTTTCCTTTACGCTTTGCATTTGGAATGAGTCTTGTTCTGGAAGGAAAATACTGGGAAAAGCAAAATGCCTACTGGAAAAGATAGCAGTAAACCCTGGAAAATGCTGTCCTAACTTAAAGTGCTGAACTAAAAGGAAAAAAAGAAAAGCTAAAAAAAAAAAAGACAAACTGTCCTTAATTCTAAATCTCTGGGAGAAAAACATACTAGTTTTATCTCATGTAGGATTTGCAGCCAAATAAGCTTGTAAAAAAAGAAAATGCATATGGCTTTAGACAAAGCTCTGTACCTTTCACACTATTATTTTCCTTAAACACTAATAAATGTTTTGAATAAGTCTGTGGCTGGGTTTTGTTTAGCTGGAATTTCAGCTGCTGCGATAAGGGGTAAGAAAAGCCCTCTGAAGCTGGGCCAGCAGCTTCAGCTGAGGGGGGCAGAGGTGATCTGTCTGCTCGTCCCCCGGGAGCCCGTGCCAGCTGGGCAGCAGCAGAAGTGCCCTGGCTGGGGCAGGACGTGGGGACGGAGCCAGCCCTTCCTCTCTGTATACTGGGGAGAGCCAGCGCCGGGGCAGAGACCTCGTCACCGGCGTGTCATTCCCCTGGGGGAGGGAGACCTCGTTGGCGGCTTAGCTGGGACCTGGCAGCTTGGTTGGAGGGCAGATGGGGAGATGCAGAACAAACTATAGGATGAAAAACACGGGGAGCAGCAGCTCGTGCCCTGCCCAGGCTCAGCCAAAGCCCCTGTTTTGTTTCGGGAGGTTTTTCCCTTAGCAGGAGCCATGGATTGGGTTCACTGCAGCATGTCAGAGCCACCTCATCTGCTTTACATTAGTCTGTGTTCAGGTTAGGAAGGGAGTAGGGGGATGCAGGTGCTCATGAGTTTCTTCTCACTGCCTCGATGATCTTGGATTACAAAATTGCCTCGGGAGGTTGGCAGTGGCACCACGCTGTGCTCAGCCGGGTTGATTATAGGCACAACTCAGCATCCCGTAAGGGCCGGGAAGGGGATCTTGGCTGACCGCAGCACCTGCCCACAGGCAAGGTGTCAGCAGCCCCCAGCATGGGGCCAAAGCCCTAAGCGCTGGATTTCAGCCAGACCCATTAACAAATACAACAGCAATGCTTTCTAAAAGCTGTAATAGCTGATAAGATTTGTCCTGCATGTATAAAAGACCCAGACAGTTCATGTAATGGCAAGAGTTATCCCTTCAAGATTTTGCCTTAAAAATGGAGAACAAGCATTTGGCTCTCTACTGTCAGCTATTAATAATCTATCAATAAGTACCAGCCACTGGCTCTGTACAGGGACATAACAGGCACGTACAGTAGCTGTAATTCTCTCTCGGATCACTTCATCACCATCCCAGCAATGATCAGGTATCAAAATCTTAAATGCTTACTGGCATTTCAGCAAAGGAGAAAAGCAAAATCCAAAGATTTACAAAAAGCAAGCTGCAGAAACAGCACTTTGTGTTGTCTCCAAAGTAATTTTCATACAGCGTCGGGGTGTAGGCAGCAAGGGGATGGGGAAATTATGAGAAAGCACCTCAAGAACATAAAGCACGGATTTTTTTTTAAGGCTGCTTGCATGAAAAAGCACATTTTTAACACTCCTTCTGTGGGTTTTAAAAATAACTAATCCAGTTGAAGCCTTTGGATGAGATGGGCTTCACAAGCCTAAATGTGATTTGCAGCAATTTAGGACCTGTAGCATTTCTTTGCCTTTAGGTGCAACAGCTCTTTATAATCCTGCCATCGACTGTCATCAAACACCAACAGGGAAGCGTGCCTTGCCAGCAGAGATGTGACAGAGTTTGGTGGGATGTGATCTCAGACCAACCTGCAGCCAGGCTACAGCCAAGGAATAGCTTGTGCTGGTGTTGGACCACTCGTTGGCATTAAAGATCCCATTGCATTTTTTTGCAGCAGCTGGTCCGCACCCTGGCTGTGATGCAGCTAAGGTAACTGCATTCTGCCCTCTACCATCCTCCTTGCAATTTCAACTAGAGAAGTTATTTTTCATCTCCTGAGGCGTAAAGTGGTGAGACTGCATTCTGCTCCAAAAAGTGGCTAGACGTTAGTGATGGAGAAGTGACCCTTACCTTCCCTTAGGGCATCACGTCTCACCAAACAGCACAGTAGTAACAGAGTGCTGACATTAAAAAGTACACAAGCACAGAGAGAAAAAGAAGCCCTAAAACAGACTGCAGAGCAGGGATTCTGCATTGCACAACCTTGAGAAGTGTATAACTTAAAATCTATTTAATACCAGCATACAAGTCTGCTTCAAGACTGGAGTGATCTTAGTTCAATTTGGTCTGAGTCACTTTACAAGTGAGGTAAGGAAAACCAAATCAAGGCAATTCAAATTGCAAATGCACGTACATACACAGGTCTCATCCAACTGAACAAATCCCACCAAGATTCATGCATGTGGTCCATTTGGATTTATTCTCCTACAGGCTCCCTGTCTAGCCTCCCAAAAGAACAAAATTAATTCCAGATACTGGCTTGCTCAGGCATACCAAAACATTTACAAATGTATATGGCAATTTACATATGTCAGCCCACGTAGTGAGCTGAGTCAAACCTACTGCCAGTGCTTTTGCGTTTGTCTTTACTGGTTCCTAGTTACTGCCCTTCGCTCTCCTCCCTGAGCCCACGCCTGGAGATGCCAGAAGAGCCAAAGCAGCTCCAGAGCCGCTCTCTGCTGCGTCACGCCTGATGAATTCATTGCAGCGATCTTCCCAGGTGAGGGAATAGTTAAAGCTTGCTGGGAAGCCTCTCAGCAGTGCATTTTTAAAGCTATTTCCTGACACCTCACCAGAAACACAAATCCCACTCAGTTTTCACTGCTAGTTATGTTCGTGTTTCCATGCTCTCCTCGCAGACTCTCGCAGGAAAGGCTTCTCTCACACCTGCTGAAGTCAGAAATTGCTGCCTGCTTCCCCAGCCACAAATACAGCAGATCTTGAGCCTTGAGCAATGCCAGGCAGCCTGCATCACCCAGACCCATCCCGGTCACCTGCCTGTGACCAACCAAAACTGAATCGTGGAGAGGGGATGCAAGGGGGTGCAGCTGGAGCTCCCCGGAGGCAGGAGCTCCGCTGATGCCACGCAAGGTCCCTCCCGGGTCTGTTCCTGCGGTCCCAGCACTAACAGGTCCTGGCACAGGGTCGGGGCTAAGCATAACCATATAATTAGTGAAATCCTAACAATTTTTGTTTCTGTACATTTTCTTTAGGGAAAAACATCCCAGCCAGTGGAGCATTTCATTTTGAAATCAAAACCTCATGTCCTTCTTGATCGGGAATGTAAAATGGGGACTTGAGGGTTTAAAGACATGACAAATTATGGGAAGCTGCAGGGGCTGAGAATTCCTATCTCCGAGGATGCCGACTGTTATAGCCTTGACCTTTTCTGCAAATACCATCCTCCCTTATAAAAATGTGGCTTGGAGTTTATTTAGAAATTCTTTTAAAATAAGAAGAAGTCTTTGGAGTGTCTGCTGGGAGGTTCTCCACGTAGATGGGGATACAGCTTTTTTTAAGGCTATTCCTCCGCTGCTGGAAAGTAGTGCCTTAAGGGCCGTGCCACTGCAGCAAGTGTGCTGGATACACTGCTGTGCATCTCAGTGGCTCTGGTGACACCACAGAGATCAGCTCTGGCACGTGGTTCTGCAAGAGGAACCTCAATAAGGTTGAAATCAAGCCTGCATCGGCTTACACGGTGCCAGAACAAAATGCCCCCATGGCACAGACAGTGCCAGCTTCCCTGGTGTCATTGGAAACGGGAGCTTATGGAAAGGCTAAAACCAGGCTGCATTTTAACACAGCACGGGATCAGCTCTCCGCTATCTAAGACATTATGGCATGTAATCTCCTCTATAAACGCCGCTTCCATTTCTCAAATTTTCTGCAGTTTGTATCTGCTTTTCTCTATCCCACAATCACACCAGGCTACATTTGTCACCCATGAATAATCCCACTTACATTGCAGAATCTCTTCCTACCCTGGAGAAAAATGCAGTGGGAGGTGTGGGGAAGCTCAGCGAAAGCTGACAGCCAGGAGAGACTGGGAAAGGCCTACAGAGTGCCTTATTTAGATGTCCTATTTTAAGATAAAATGAAGAGGAACTATGCACATTCAGCATTTTGTTAAACTGACGTGAAATCAAGCCACTACGAAATCAGTTTGCAGAGGGGTGCGGTGCACATGCTTGAAGCCTTCTTGAAAATATTCTTATTATTATTATTAATTGCAGTAGCTTCTGGCTGTCAGCAAGTCCCAACCTTGAGGCTACCGATCTGTATATCACAGGAGAGAGTCCTGGCCAAAACGGGTTTCCATTGTCACCGGTAGAAGGAAACACTGTCCTTTGCCTCCGCATGCAGAAAACGAAACAGTGTCTACCTGGACACTCAGCATTAACTCACTGCACAAGATGCTTCTGAACAGTAATCACAGGAATTACGTGTTTTTCTCTCAGATCTACCACCTACACTTGCTGGTCCCAAAGCTAACGCTAACTGATGATGTGTCTGCAGAAGCCCATTAAAAGCATTTTGGCCTGTACAGAAAGAGGGAGTTAAAGCAGGCAGGATGCCTTGGCGGGGGCAGAGGATGCCCAGGGAAGCTGAAACTGGTCTGCAGCAAGAAAGGGCTCCCGAGGGTCTGGGCAGCCCACGGTGGCAGCCAGCTGACTCTGCAGATTCCTGGAAGAGGAGATGTATTTTGTGGCTATCTGCATTACATGGACTAGGGAAAGCTGGCCACAGCTGACGATGCAGGACCAGGGAGTGAGTCTTGGATAATAATTAAAGGCCCAATCTTGGGTTCACCAAAGCCTCTGGTAAAACATCTTATTGATAATAGTAGGACATCAAGATTAGGCTCCTGCTGGAGCTGGGAATCACTGAAGCTTTCCTGACTACATAGGCTTATCAGGAATAGTCTTAACAAAATCAGAAAATAGATGAGGCTGAAAATAATCTGTTCTCAAACATCCCACATTCAGAAATGCCTAGATCTGAGGCACGGGGGTTTTTTGCAGCACTCGCTAAGCACAGACCATTTGCAAACCATGGAGGAGCAGGCAATCCATAGTGTCTTTCAACAGCATCCAGAATTGTATGACACTTGAAACGTGACAAAGATAAGACTTGAATGCTGCTTTTAAAAACCTGAAATAAAGTTTACCAGGCTTTCTGACATTATATACCATATTGCTTGTATTCTGGCCATCCTGCACATAACAGCCTCTCCCTTTGCTTCTGTTGGTCCGTATTACAGCTTTAGCACAGCCTGGAAAAATGGTCAGGCCCTCACTTCGAAGGAGAAAAGACCAGCTATACCCTCCCAATGAAGATGGTAGCCGGATGGTACCATTTATCTGGAAAAATACAGCAATTATTCTGAGCAACAGCATAGAAGTCAAAAATTTGAAAGGGTGGAGTAAGAAAGGGCCAGGAGACAGTACTGAGAATATGTGATGATGCTGTTAAAGCACATAAACTCATTTAGGTGCTGGCTTGGAACAAGCTGTTCTTACAGTATTGCCAGACTGACCAGAAACAAGAAGAGCATTAAGGTCCAGTTGACCAATAAGTTGGCCAAACCCTCTCTCATGAGACTGCCAGACAAATTTGTAAACATTGAAGGTCAGATAAACATACAAATGTTGCAACTTATTGGATTCGCATTCCTCTGTGATTCACCTATGTTTTCTTCTGTCGGGACTTCAGGTTTGAGTGGATGGTGGGCAGCTAACAGGAGGATCATGTTCTCTACCAGCACAAGGCACAGGCAGGACAGAGAGGGTAGAGGCTGGAATGGAAAGCCTAAGCTTCTCAGGAAAAAGAAACCCCAGCCCCAAAGCAACACCCATCCTTATCTTTGAAAGAAAAACCAAGTATTTTCTGATCTTTGCAATTCTCTCAAGGATGAGAAAGTGAGCAAACTTAAAATCCTTCAGGGGCCATAAAACCTACCAAGCCATTATAAACCAGGTACTACCACCGAGGGATTGCTTTAGAGCAACATCAGCACGAAGGGAGGGAATAACCTGAGAGGTGGCTCGACGGCAACAGGCACGGTGCGTGCCCGCCAGCCTGAAAGCAGCAGCAACAGAGCGAGGCACAGCGTTGCTGGAAGGACACCTACATAAAAGACACGCGCTAGTTTAATCCAGCAGACTCCCCCCAGCCCTCGTCCCTGCGTGCGGACCGCGTGAGGCACATCTGTCACGGTGAGCACGCTCTGTCCTCAGGGTTGTAACCGGCAGAAGCCACACGCTCTCGCAGCTGCTGCGGGATCCAAGGTTGTCCCCTGGCTGGGACTGCGGCGCCGCAGGTGTAGCTGCGCCGTGGTACACCCGTAGTAACGCTTACGCAACCCCGGCTCTAATACGCTCAGTGACACACACCCACAAACGCAGCTTACTCCTCCGGCAGAAACAGAGTGGGGCCAGGCTTAGGGACCCTCCTATGGAACTGGCAACTCTGCAGCGGCGTGACACCGGGGCTGGTGCCCCCAGTATGGTATCTGGTGTTGGATAAATCAAAAATAATTCTGATTGCAGTCTCGCAACCCACCAAAATCACCACAAAAGCATAAAGCTGGCTCCAAACTGTGTGCTCCCGCTGACCAAAACACAAGTATGTTGATGTGGCGCATCTCAACTGGATGTACGTTACCGAGCAATCTGGTAGTGCACAGGGTCAGCGGGGTCTGTGATACCCATGGCATCAGCTCACAGGTTACAGTAACAGAGCATGCAATTAGCTAAAATGCTGCTACTGGCAGTAAGAGTACAACAGGCCCCAACTGAGGCTGCAATAGACTTGTCCTGACTTCATATGAAAGTGGCAAAAAAGGGCTTTTCAGGGGAAAAGGTGAAGGAAAAATAAAGATATAGAAACACAAGTTCTTATCCATAGGACCGTGCTGATTCTCATGCAGTACTGTCTGCAAATGGAGCAAATCTGTAGCAAAACCAGACAGAGGGAAAGAGAGAGAGAAAATACATGAATAGTCATCCCTGCACCTGTCCTGAAGGCTGGCTTTATTAAATGGTCAGTGAGGTACCAATTCCCCACAAGCCTAGTTTTTCTCTTCCAATTATGACCAAGTGCCATTAGTTTAGTTTCAGTATCTCTGTCTTCAGTATCTGACTGCAACCTGACAGATCTCTAACAACGGCAGCTATGTCTCTAAGGTATTGAAAAGCGTGCGAGAGAGAAGACACACAAGTAAGAAGGCCATCTCTGCTATGTGTGGCCCTGCTGCTAAGCTTGGCCTGCAGTTCACATGCTTTCAAGCTCCAGAAAGGTAAGGAGTTAGGGTTTATTCCTGTTGCAGAGCGGTATTTATAAGGCCAATAGAAAGAAAGATATCAGAAGAAAGAGAGGATGCAAAGCAGGGACTGCATTAGCTGCCTTTAACTGCTTTGGTCTCTTTTTGTCAGATAGGTGGGATTGCCACCAAAACAAAGGCCAGGAGGGACAACCCCGCTGTCTCCAGGCTCAAAAAACAGTTGCTAAAGCCCATCCGCGGTGGAAAAAAAAAGCTGTGGGAGCATTTGCCAACATCTTCGCATCACTAGTCAGGAACTGCGCAATCAGCCAGGAGCAGGGTGGGTGGATCAGCCCAACATTAACAAGCCCAGCTGGCTCTGCCTTGCGCCCTTCCCAATAGTTTCCAAAGACAGGGCAACGATTTACCATAAAGAGGCCCTCAGGCACTGACGCGTTATTTTATTTCCGGCTTTGAACTTCAGGAACATCCAGGATTCACGGACGTGTGCCGTTGCTCACACCAGGTGAATTTACCCGGAGTCTCTGTTTCAGCCATACAACCACTGGAAAGCTTCGGTGCCTGCTTTCCATCTGACAGCAGCACAGCTGAACAAGAGAGATGCAAAACTAATCGTATGGAGAAGGGAGCCAAAAAGGGATTCCAGCAACATGAAAACCAGAGAGAAATGCCAGAGTCATGCTATCTGCGATCAGTATCTGTGACCCTTCATTTTCCAAGAAGTAGCAATGATAAGGCAGCTCTGTCCAGGTGAAAGATATCAGCAGGGCTAATTGTAGCTGAGCAGACTGATTCTCATGGCAATGCTGTTATCTCCCTGGATTCCAGCTCCCAGCGGCTGCTGTCACAGCTCATAATATCCAACAGCAAGAGAGAGAGAGAAAGGAAGAGAAAGGGGGAGGAAGGAGAGAGAAAAAATGAAGAAGAAAGGAAGAGAGAGGGAAATAACAAACAGAAGGGAAAGTGTAAGAATAGCCAAAAAAAGAAAGGGAAGGAGGAACAGAGAAGATACGGAAAGAAGCAAGGGCAAATGGGAACCCTTAGCTGCTCCACAATTTCCTCTTAAAGGAGTTTCAAGAGCGTGGAGCTGATGGCAGAAATTGCTCACTCTGGGTGGATGGCAAGAGGCAAACTCAACTTGTCCCTTCCCTGAGGAGGTATATCTTCTGCAAGGGGAGACCAGGCAGACACAGAAGGCACAGAGAGTAGAGAAATTACTCCAGAGACATTACCTCTCCGCTGACTCTGCCGGCTGCTTGCTGTGTGTAGAAGGCTCAAGAAGTTTAAAAAAAAAAAGTCATAAAAAAGGGAAGAGTACTACTAATGAGCTGCTAATGAGGCTTAGCCTGCGCACACAGCATACCACAGAAGGGAGGCTGCTCTGGTCCCTGAAAACTCTGCCCCAAGAGCAAAGGAATGTGCTTGTCCAGTGGGAAGGGAAGGCAAGGCAAGGCAAGGCAAGGGAAAGCCAAAACACTGATAACTTTGCGTCCGCTACCACCACATCCCCTCCTAGTCCTGCACCCATCCACCAATCTTCTGGTCCCCCCTGCCCGTCCCTTACAGTGCCCTACTGTTTGAAGCCCCAGCTTCAAACGGGCATGAGTTCTGGGCAAGCTGCCCCTGCACGGTCCCGGAGCCGTGCCCTGTGCGCACCGGAGCCTGCTGTGCACGTGCACGGCCAGCTGGACCTGTCAGACCTGCTGCGGTTGGCAGGTGGGTCTGGGCCACATGATTATTACTCTTGTTATTCCTGCTCAGATCCAGGTAAATACATGGTACAAGAGTCCCAGGACCAAGAAGATGACGCTCAAAACAGCCACAGCAAAGGATGAAAGGAGCAGTGAGAAGTGACTTGCTCAAGAGCATGCAGCAGAAAAACAGCAACATCTAGTGCGCGATGGAAGGGGTTTGTTGCGAAAATATAGGTGTCAGGAGCCAGCTGATATGTGCTAGGTTATCCAAGACATCCACCCGGAGCTGGCAGGTATGACCCAGCACCTCCTGGAGACTGGTGGCTTTCTGGAGCAGCAGCTGGAGGCCAAGTAGGACACCTAAGTTTGGAAAATTGACTACAGGCTTATTCTAAGAGCTGATGCCCCAGGCCAGGCTGTCTCCCCACGCAGGGACCCAACTCCCCACACTGGGGAAACACTTCCAGCTGGTATTTGGAAGCAGAGTCATGTGGGCTCTGCAGAAAGAGGTCCAAACCCCTCATGACAACTCTTAGGGCCATGTGCTTTAAGAATAAATGTCATGGGGATTAGAATAGAAAATAAGACATTGTACCCAGTCAAGGACAATGCCATCAACAAAACCAGTGTCAGCCTAAAGGCAGCCTGCTGGGTTATATATAGACAGCCAGTGGGTGCTCTCAGTGTAGATAAACATTAAGTTATTCTTATTAAATTTTATTTTTTCATTTCACCTATATACATACATGACATTAGAAACAGAATCAAACTTACATTATAATCTGTTGAAATCCTTTGCCCTATGGAGAAAAATTGCACAAATCATACATGATGACAGCATTTTAAAGGGAGTCAAACTGCTGAAATGGTGGAAGCCACAGACCACGACCAGAACATGTCAAAAACCTCAACAAGCTTTTGATGAAAATAACTTTTACTGCAAGTATGGAAAAACCAGTCAGAATTGTTCATTCTGATTTATTCAATCAGTTTGATTGAGGTACTTTATCATTCAGGTGTTAATTAATGACTTGAAAAGCAGGAAAGTTTCTTTTCCACTTCTAGCCATGAATAAGTATTTCAGAATGCATTCTGCTAGTACTAAAACTTTGAAGACCCTGACCAGGAAAAATACCTTGTTTAACTCACTATTTAAGAATAACCTCAATACACCAGCTTCGCATGCAGAACAGGCCTCTATACACTTACTTTGTTTTTCATATGTAGTCGATACATTAGACAGTTTCATTTAGATAATAATTCCTTCTCATGATTTCTTTTCTGAATTTCCATTTCAATCCTGATATATTTTAAGATAGATCACAAAAGAAAACCAAGTCTGGCAAAAAAAAAAAAAAAAGAAAAGAACCCCCCCCAAAAGGTGCTATGCATCACTTTCTTACATAGTAAAGTTTCCTTCTGAGAATCTGAATAAACATATGGTAAGTTGTATAACTGTGTAAGTAAATGTGTACAGGTATGGCAAAAACCAGAACAAATGTAGTGCGAGGGCTGTATTTAGGGCTCTGACCTACATCCTTTGGTCAACCACAGCAGACCAGTTTAAGATGCCCAAAGGATTTTGCTGTGGCTTGCCGACAGTCACCACTCCTGGAGCAAAAACGGCATCATGGGACACACACCTCCATTTCGGGAGTTCCAGAGAGGAGTTTGTTACATCAGCTTAAGCCATCAACAAAGGTCAGTTTGCCCCCCAAAAAACAAGCTATTGGGCTAGAGAACTGGAAGTGTAGCTCATCCTGTCCCCCAAGAACACAAGATGGGGAACTGGAGCAGTAATATCTTAAATTACTGTCTGTAGATTCACTGGAGCGCATTAGCCAGAAAGTCTGACTGCACACAGTCCCAATAGTGTGAACCAGAATTTCTGCAAGGAAATAACCTACATCAGTCTGGGGCAGGACTGGGATTCATGACATGAACATCCTGATTTAAACCATGATAATGTCAGTGATCTTAATCACGGGGATATATACCAGCCCACCATGCCCAAGCCAAAGCTGCCCTTCTCCTGTGTGTGACGCAGAAAAAGGCACAGGAATACATAGGCAGATAAGGAATTCCCACCCATACTGCCGTGACGCCTCCGAATTCCCACCCATATTGCCGCGACGCCTCCGTATCTGAGGAGCAGGCGGGCGATGGAGGGATCACCAGTTAGCCGGTTTGCCCCGGGCAGGAAGAATGGGAGCGGGTTCGATGCAACCCAGAGCTCACGCCGGCGTTATCGGGGTGCACCAGCCCTCCTTCACCCTGCCCCACCGGGGTCCCCCCAGTGCTGCCAGCAGCTCCTGCAGCCGCTCCCGGCCAAAAGCACAGACTTCGCAGGACAGGCCCCGTCCTCCAGCAGCAATGCCTGCGGCACGCTCTGCCTCTGAGAGCCAGCGGCGCTCGCCGAGATGCATTTCCCTGTTCTGCAGCACCATCTTGCAGCAGGAGGGAGGAAAGCACCTCTCGCAGGCAACAGCCCGGTGGGGGGACCTGAAGGACACGGCGGACCGGGCTGCGGTTGCAGCCAGAAGCACAACAGACAACAGATGAAAGATTTTGGTTAGGGATGGAGAGTTACGGCCTCTAGCATCCCAGACAAACCCCAGCACCAGCGCTGGCGTTCAGCTGACCTTGGGAATAGTTTGCAGGGTTCAGTATTTTATTGCTAAACTCTTCCGCCCTCACAGCTCCTTTTCTGCCTACCTCCCTTGCTGGTGGCTGCTTTTCACCCAGCTAAAACCAAGATACCTGCTAAATTCTATGCTTGAACCTCCCCACGAGCATTGCTCCCAGCGCAGCCTGGCAGCCACCAACCTGCCCCGCACCGGCACAGCCACATCCATACCAGGAAAGAAACGAGCGCGGCTCATCCGCACAAAGGCAGCAGCAGGAGTCTAAAAAGTCTAACGTGTCCCCACAACCTCTAAAACATTGTTCCCCAGTCCCAGATTTTCCACACTCTCTCCCACACAGTTTTAGAGCATTGGGGAGAGCAAAGGATGCTACTGAAACCATAGCAGCAACAGCAAAATGACCCTTTACACCCTTTTGCCTCCCACTGCTTAGGCAATATCAGACGTGCATCAGACGTGACGAGAATGGAAAGAGGACACAGAGCACGTGGAAGTGTTTGCGTCAGGTTTTCAATTTGTTTGATGACATTCTTAGTTAGGTCTCCTCACTTCTGGAGAGGAACTCAGCTTTCTCCTGTCAGTATCTAGATTTCTCAGATAACTCTGAGAATAACAGCAGAGGAGGTGGAAGTACTTAAAATAGGAAGAATATTAATTTAGAACCACCAAAAAATGGCCAATGGGCTCTGAAACAGTGGAAACTCGATATTAACCTTAAGTAAACTTTAAGTGGTTATTTCAAGAGCCTTTTTAGTAAAAGAAATTTAAATTTAAGAAGGCTGTTTTCAGGAATGCTACACTCAGACCATTTATGTCATTACTTCCGAAGCTAGTTGCATTTTTTAACGAGAAAAATAATCCAAATGGACCAAAATTACCTATCACCAAGACATCAGTTTTTTTAAGTTTCTGCAGTAAAAGAAAAGCAGAGTGGCATGCAGCTGGGCAACAGGGCAAAGCTCATCCTCCTGCATGCTGCAGGATGCATTTTCCCCTTTGTGTCAGTCAGTGTGAGTGCACATAAAAATTTATTTCTATTACAGTAAAACCCCGAGTTCTTAACCACAGGAGGGCTGAGAACAGCCGCCACGTTGTGTGTTGACTTTTGAAGGCAAAGCTTCCCCTCCTTTTGGCAACACCAACTTTTCCCACAAAGCCAGGGCTCGGATTTGTGCGCAGCAGTGGGAAAGGAGTATAAACTGTTTCTAAAATCAGTGGGTCGTACAGGCCACAGATTATGGTCGGGATTACCAAAGTTATGTACATATGCTCTCAAATTATTGGGTCTGGGTTTTTTTGTTCCTGTGTCCTTTTTATTCACAGACTCTTGTGCTCTCAACTCTGCGTGTCCCGGCTCTAGCTGGGAGTGTAGCTCCCGAATCTGCTCCAGTCTTTCCCGATATCCACAGTCCTCATCCTTCCCTCCCTGCAGTACCTTTCTGTTTTCACTTGAAGGCAACCTTGCGCCACACATGTCTATAAAAAGAACCGGGCTGGGAAAGCACCGCAGCTGCTTCGCTCAATAGATATCCCACCCTGCAGGTGGAAAGAGGCTGAGCTCCAGGCACAGAGAAGAAACAGCTTAATTGTTCTTAAAATGTTTGATTCATCAACATTTGCACACTGCTGACTTTCCATTTAGCTCCTCTACGTGTGATTTCACCCCTCTCCGATCACAGTCTTGTGAAGTGCAGGAAAGCGAGGATCTGCAGCTGCGCGGGGAGCACGCGTGTCCCTGGGTGATGCCTCAGTGTTCACCGCCTGGTTTGGCTCTTCTCTTCACCACAAGCATCAACAGTGACCACAATTAATAGCAAGGACAGAGCGGGAGCTCAATTTCGAGCGGAGGCAGAACAAGTTGGAAAGTATGTAGATAAGAGTGATATTTCCTAATCGGCTGTCCCCAGGGAATTTTATCCTTGGATACTCGGGGAGCCAGTTATCTCGGCCATTAGTGAACTTGTGAGGGACAGGTGAGATACCAGCAGACGGGCAAAGGGCAAAGGTAGCATCTCTCTTCAAAAGCAGGGGACAGGAGGAATCAGGCAATTATAGACCTATCTGCTTAACTGTGATGCCAGGAAAAATACCCGGAGAAATAAGTACCTGAAAAAAACCAAGATGAATAGCAGGACCCACGGACTGCTCAATAGCTAGTGGTACAACATGGCAATGTGTTTTATGCAGAGAAGAAGAATACAAGGAGATGCACTATAGAAAAATTTAAGAGTCCAGGGCTTTAAACATGTCTCTTCCATTCATTTCAGGGAACAGACACATTGAAAAATTATATACATCCACCTCTTGACACTACTTTGGAAAGAACAACCAATAACATTACTGTGCATTAAGCTGCATTTATGAAACCACTCTTCAAAGCAGAGCAGTATTTAACATTTTCTACTTTTCCTTCTGCTCAAAATGACCATCTGGCAACAGACTTTCTGGAAGGGAGCCTTTTCTCTGGTTTCTGTTTGGGGACAAATCTGTGCCAACTTCCAGCAGTTCATGTGATTTAAGGATGCAGAATATAGTTTTCTTCTGAAATGTACGTGGGCTTGAAGTCAAATTCAGATACTGAAAAGATCTGGTGTGAAGCAAGCTGTGGGTTACAATACAGTTTTCTCTATGTGCATGCAATATGTCAAACTAGAAAGATTTGCATCCCTTTCCACACAGTCTCAGGCTAAGTGGTAAATTCTGTATTTTATCCACAGTTACTTTACTTGCCCTAAACTAACCCCATCAAACCTGTCTGAAGTTTCATTTAAAACTGCTGGGAACTTCCATTTGAAACCGTAGAATGCAAGATCCTCCTCAGATACAGCAGGCACAATTATGGTCAATTAACTTTTCTTTTAAGGAAAAAAAAAAAAAAAAAAAAAATTCAAACTGCAAGAAGCTAAGAGGTCTCAGGGGCAAAACCTCCCATTTCAGGAGGATGTGGGAGTCTGGGAAGACAGTGTAGACTATCCCTAATGGAAGAACGATTCTCCCTGTGCATCAGCCTGTGTTGGTTTTAGAAGCAACATCTGAAACTTTTAAGAACTAGAGTGTAGTGCATATGCTCAGCCGTCACAGCATACACAGGGCCTTGGAGACACAGACAGGGAAAAAAAAAGTCTCATCTAATGACCTGCACTGCCTCTGTAACTATGTGGTCCCAATTCCGCCTGGTCTATGGGCAGAAAATAGTAGGAAATGAAATCTAAGACCCTGCTTGGAAACTTCAGGCCAGGTTTCTGATCTTTTTTCCAAATGTCCCAGCATACTGGTGACAGAGCTTTGAAACCTGGCCACGTCCATCTGGGGCACAGGAGCAGGCAAGGAGCTGCACAGCCAACGCCGGGAGGGAGCATCAGCACGAGGGGGGAGCCGGGGTCTCCAGGCTGAGGGTCATCGGAGGATTAAGCAGAGGACAGGCATGCGGCTCCCTGGGGAATGCCACCAGCCTCCTGTTATTTCTCAGGAAAGCCTCCAGGAAACTATCACTGAATAAACCTTTTTTCTTAAAGTTCTCGTCTTCCTGGGTCTAAAATTTCGGAAGACGGTCTTGGAGTATGTTATAAATGGATTAAAAAATATCTCAACTTTTATTGCTTGGAGATAAAATGTGGCTAAACAGTATTTCCAAGGAAAGAGGTTAGTGTCTAAGTAGAGGAAAAGACAGAGGCCATCTCTTCACCTTTGCAAACAGAATGAAATGCAAAAATAAACATCAAAACCCAGGAGAAATTAATTACTTTTAAAAATTCCTTTCAGCTACAACAGTCCCGGGTTTATTTCCTTTTATTAGATCTACTAAAGTAGGAGGCCTCAGGAAAAATTTTAAAATCATCAAATCATGTTGCTTCTTTTCCAACAGCCCAGAAAGCAGTCCACAATTTTCACTGAAGTTCTTACCTATGCTTCATCTTTCCCTTTAGCAAATGACTGCCTTAGAAACCAGCCTAAAATAAGAAATAAATGCCTGCCAATAAGCCCGAAAATAATGTTGTAAAGTATTTGCATTGGTATTTTGTGGGGGTTTTTTTTAATAAAAGCTGTTACAAAGTCTGGACTGTGCTGGTGTGCAAGTGCTGCACAAACACACTAAAGACAGATCATGCTCCAAAGACCCTCCCATCAACGGCAAGGACATGGACAGGGTCTTATCACTGTTTGGCAGGTGAAGCAGAGTCAGATTTGGATCCCCCCAGTGAGGCGCCTGCTTAGCTGGTACAATTAGGAAGGCTCTAAGTCAGGAGAGGCGCTGGGAACACCGCCATGGAGCTGCAAGAGCCTCACCACGGAAAACCAGCCCTATTGCCTGAATCAGACCCCTCGATGGGTTGTCTGTAAAGTGCCTGGGCCAAGTCTGCAGAATACCGAGAAGCAGAACTAGATATTCTGAGAGCCGTTCCAGGGTTTAAAATATAAGCGAAGCTTTCCTTGTAATGACAGAGAGGAAAACCTTCATGTCATTTTTAGTAACCTTGTAGGATTTTTTGCAATGACTCTTGATACGTGGTGAGCTGACACCTACACCTTAGATACCCTCCTGTTTGCGGTAGGTCTGTCAGGGCTTTGTATTTTTTAGCAGCCAACTGAGCAAGCTGCATCCAGCAGATAGGTGTGTTTCCCAGCGTAGGGGTGTTATGCTATGAGAATATAGTAGCTCTTTTGAGATAACAACAGCATCGGAAGCACATGGCTCTCAAATATGGGACAGCCACTCAATCTACTCTAACTAGCTAATGTCACTGGCAAAGTGGAACAAGTATACAGTCTCCTGACCAACTCACCTTCAAAGGGTTCTGCATTTTCACGGTGAATCTCTCTCCCTCATTTCCATTTTTCCTTCTGGGAAAGTCATTAAAATTTTAAATATCCCCATTCACCCAAGAGCCATCTAAATTCCTGTATGCCTATATCCCTGCATACGTATGGGTGCATGGCTCCTAGACCCAGCTGTGGAGGAAATAGGGCGCTGAGTTGGCTTTTTGACCACTTCTCAAATGCCTGCTGCTGCTGCCTATGATTGCAGACACAACTGCCTCCTGCCAAATAGTAAATAAAGGCTACTCCCCACTCTGAAATTAATAGCAGCTTGTTTTGCCTCCCTGCCAGACAGGTTGTAATCTAATCACACGCCCTGTGGCTTTACCCACCAATCACTCTTTCCTTTCTACTGTCACAGTGCATAACATCAGGGGTTCCTCGGCACCCACCATAGGTACATTGGGCTGGGACTTGTTCTGCAGCTCATCCTGAGGCAGACTTCCTCATGCACATCTATGGAGGCCAAAATAAGAGGAAGATGTGCTAGAGGTGCTGGATCACAACAATAACGCAGCGTTACCCAACTGCAAAGCCAAGGGATGTTATTTGTCAGGAAACCTTGGTACACAGTTTTCGTTTCTCCCAAGCGAGCAATATCTCTAGCCCAGCAGTGGCTGTTGAACAGGAGCACGTGGGTATTTGGCCATTCACAGCCTACAGACCTCTCTACTGTGGGTGTATGCTGCTTATAGAGGACTTGTGCCGGGAAAACTCACAGCTAGTTATAACACATACAAAAGCCAAATGGTAGAGGTAAGGAACTACAGCAAGGCGTTCATATCAAACAGATAGGGAAAGACTGACTGAATACAATTGTTCAAGCTGAAAAAAAAAAGGAAATATAGAAGATAGAGGAAAGCAGCAGAAAAGAGATGGACCTGGATCTTGTGGAAAGGTTAGCTAGCTGTGCTATTTTGGTTCAATTTATTTGGGAGAAGACAACTAATACAATTAGCTTATCCAGCCAACAGGCTAGAAGGGAGTCCTGGACAAACATCCAGGAGGTGTAGGCCAGTGCGTGTTTGTGGGTGTCCCTGATGTCACATGAACTGCATCTCTTCTCCAGGAGATGTAGAAGCAGCCAAGTCAGATGGCAAGCAGCCAGCCTGGGGTTGCTAAGCATCCAGAGCAAGATCTGCTGCAGGCCTTGCTCTCAGATAAGCATGCACACTCATATCTAGATGCATCCTAGACTTGGACATATGAGCACATGAGCATGAGGGGCTTACTAGTGCCAAGGTTGGCTCCTCAAAGTGCTTTGAAACAGGAGCAGGGCAGGCACAGATAAAGGTTACTTCTCTCAGGACCTTCACAGTCCTATCGTTTCCTAGACTGTTGCATACATGCTCAAAAAGAAAACAAAAAGCAGTACCTATTCCCCCGACTCCCCCTAAACCTGGCTGCAGGGAGTAGGCTCCAAGCACTGGTGCCCTCTATAGAAACCAGCTCACCAACCCTTCTTCTGACATCCTGACCCCAAACAGCCCCCATCTCTCTGTGGATCTCACCCAGCACTAACGTTTTGCCCTTCTGCTCAGACCACCTCTCTAATTAGCTTTGTTCTGACTTCACTGTTAACCTTTTGGATCCACTAAATCCAAAACAGTGTGTTGGAGAAGCCAAATAAGAGGAACTAATGAACATCCCTTCCTTGGAGAACCTGCCCAGGCTGTATTTCACCTGATTAAAACAGGGTAAGTCCCAGTTCCATGTATGCAGACAGATAACAAAGCGCATTACCTGCTGAAATCAGGCAGGAGCACGAGATGCTGCTCTGCACTAAAAGAGGAAAGCAGCTCTGAGTTTGCCCCGTAGACAGCTGTCAGCTCCTTGGACCCGCCAGCTGTGCTTTGGCACAGCCAGACTACAATCTACCAGCCGTGTCAAATGTCCCGTCTCCCCCAGTCTGCGGAGCTCAGAGAAAAGAGGATCCAGACAGTGCTTTATCTTGGTGACAACTTTCTTTTCTGAAATCAGTTGGGAACAACATGTTCAGCTATTGCCAAAAAAGATCACCAACAGCTATTGGCATCATCAGCCCTCGGTTACGTGGTTTCCCAAGTGGCACAAGGGATGACAGATTCATATTAATTCCAGTCAGCAAATGGATTATAAATACTCCCCCAGCCAGTTGCCACCTGATAGGACTGTCCTTGAGTCCTCCAATTGTGGAAGGGAGTTGTCAACTCTAAATTTACCCACTAGCACGTATTGTATAAAACATACTACTCTGTGATCCTTGGTAGACACTTGTGCTGTAGCCCAGCATGGATTAGACCAGAAACTGCTAGTTCCATCAACCAGACTGACATCTCACTATTGCTTATCTCAAGACTTCGATGGCAGAAAGGAGAGAAGGATGGGTTTGACAGGATGCGTTGGTGTATTGGGCATGCAATTGCCACAGCAGTCCCATCAAGTCTGAGTTAGTGAAGTGATCAAAAGCTAGGCCCACCTAACACCTTTCTGATGAGGTAACAGCTTCTGTTCCTAAGGATAGCCTTTCCCATCAGAAAAATGTACCACCACGACTGATATAAGTAAACCCACTCCAAGGATGGGGTGTCCAAAACCAGATAGAGCTGATACAAAACAGACCAAGATAGCATTCCCTGTAAAAAGCAGTAGGCAGGATGCTAAAAGTTTGTACAAATGGACTATTCACTTGAAGAACAGTAATTAGACAGATTTAACTTTTACAGAACAGAAAGGAAACAAAAAGAAAGCAAGCGAAGAGCTCCACTTTTTTCTAGCTTTGGAACGGCCCTAGTGTCTGCAAACCAGGCAGGTGCACATGCTAGCGGCACCTGTCTGCGGTAGATTTTCTCACCCAAAATAAAAGGGTCTGTCTGAGAGGAAGAACAGTTTGTAAATGATCAGTTCAGAGCACTTACCTAACGTAAGCCCATTTTTTTGCCTGTTGCTTGTTCGTGCACGAAAGCTTTCCAAGCTCATCAGCTGGAGTCAGCATCCCATCCCAGTTGCTCGATGGCCACAGATAAAATCTGCCCTTAGTTAGTCAAAGACACGGGAGTTACATGGCTGTTGGTGGCTGCATGACATTGTTTTCTGATTTCATGTCACAGGTTATTCTCTAGTGATGCTCTTTAGTGCTCCTGAGGACTCCCAGCCTCTCAGGCAGCAGCAAGAACCTTCTGCTCACCATCTGCGCCCACAGCCTGGGCACTCTCCTTCTCCCAAACCCTGCAAGCCCTGGGGGCTCCCAGGCAGGGCTGCAGGTCCCACAAGATGGCACTCGGCCACAGAGTGAGGAACAGCAGCCCAACAACCCAGTGGCTGCTTCTGGACAGAGCAGGCTCTCCCACCTAATAGACACTTGCCCCATATTTTCATTATTTTCACCTGCTGAGCACTTTTTAGCAGTTGAGCCAAAGTGGTACCTGCCCACTTTCTGGAAAACCTCAGAGGAAAGCAAGGCTGGAAAATGATGCGTCACAGAAATCCTCAGGATCTTTGCCATGACAAAGTGTAGCAAGCACACCTCTGTGTTTAGGAAAAGATTTGACCTCGTGCCTTTGTGCCAGGAACAGACATTTTTGTCACCTACATGAGAATTGCCCTAAACGTAGCCGTGTTAGACACACTGCTAAAATAGCAGTTTCTCCGTGCTTTCTACTTACTTAGAAGACTGTAGCATCTTTTAACATAAAAAATACTTCTAACTCGCACTGCAGCTCTCTCACATGGGGTACCCCAAATCAATGGATGCTTTTAACCTCAAACTCTACACCTTAAATTCTTTAGGCAGTAGGGGTAAAGCTCCTGGACTATTTCCTCCCCACATATGGGATAGGCAAAGGCAGAACCACTTGTCCTTTCAAAGCACTCGGACGCCCCTGAAATGAAAGAGGAACCAAAAAACTGTGTCTCTGTGGTTTAGCAGCGTGCTGTGGAGCAAGGCCTGGAGCTCAACAGGGGGGGTAGAAGTACGTATTGAATGGCTGCTTTTTGCACAAGCACTGTGCATCCTGTGCACTTTGTGAGACAGAGGCTTTAGGAAAAAAGCAAAGCTGAAACAAAACCAAAAGCCCCATGGGGAATGTACACAACAGAGAGTCACATCCTGAGTGCCGAGTGCCTGACTTTGCAGCTCGCACGATGTCCCTTTTACCTCATTTTTGTTCATGTGTGATACATATAAAAAGTAGTTCAGACTCCAGTCATACAACAGGCTTTTTCAAAATGCAGATTTACTCCAGGGCTGCTGGAGCTTATCATGAAAAAAGTACACAGAGCAAACATCATTTACTCACATCAAAATGTAGCGTAGGAATCTGCATTGTAGGACATTTTATCCTACTGGAACTTTAATCCAGCTAATGCTAACAAGTCATTCAGAATAAATGTGGTGGGAATGAGAACAGGAGAAAGAGTCAACTAAGCAAATGGATCTACTCTATTTCCATTAGACGTCCACCACAGAGTTACACCAGCAGTGACAAGTCCATTGCCTCTTCCTGCATGACACCTAAAGTCTCAGCACTAATGCAGCCAAGGATCAGACTAGCAGAGGTTTCACATCCCTGATGAATTTTAAGTTCCCAAGACAGGAGATACATGGTCACTTTCTGCTATGTTTTGCCACAACTTCCGTCACCTTAAGTGCAGGGCGCTGCCTGACTGTGAACGACTGGATCAGGTTCATATTTTGTAAATCTTATTGTTATTTTATGAACTTTGGCATCAATGAGAGCAAAGCTAGAGAGACTGGGATATGACACAATGGTTTTGAGCTTAGCTGTTATTTGTCTATTTTTTTTTAAAGTGGGGAGGGAGAAGGAAAAGGATAGTTTAGAATTGTGGTTAAATACATTTTTTTCTCTAGAGGCCTTTAGGTTTTTGCCTTTGCTTTGTTTATTCTTCTTTGGGACTAAGTAAAGTCATATTTTTAAACATAGGACATCTCCCCTTTCCTTTTTAAATACTGAAATTCTAAGAGTCACCCTAGCCAGGGCTCAGGCTGCTCTGACTGTTTGGAGCTAAATGCACCTTTGAGAGTGTTTTCTTGTGGCCTAAGAAAGTATTTATTTTTTCAGTCATTCCACTTGGATGTACCTTTGTTCACTCTCTAGGAGCAGTTCAGTTTCATGACTTTTTTCTTTTAAATCACAATATGTAATAGAGTTCCCAGTTTGGGCCTCAGTTCTGTTATGGTATTTCAAGCACATGAGTGATCCTTGTAATTCAGATATTTAAAATTTGACCAGCACTTTAGGATCTTACTGAATCAGCGTTTACATATTTCCTTATTTCTCTTTTGGGGGTTTACAGTCTTTTTACTTTTCTTAAAAGTGGATGCATAATCCAGCTCCGATACACGCAAAACCAAGGGCCCATTTTTGCTAAAGCATGTTTTGACAGCATGGGCGGTGAAGATCAGGGCCCTGGCTGAAAGCAAGGATGTACCCCTCCTCTCGGGGATGGACTCTGCCAAACAGGAGGGCTGGAAGCCATAGGGCAGCTAATCCTAAACTACATGGATGGGGGTAGTGGGGGAAACAATTTCTGCTGGACACAGTGAAGGGAAAAAGCCTCAGAAAATACTTTGGGACAGGGATTTCCACCTCCCCAGGCTGGTTGTGCCTAAAATGCATTTCCAAACCCAAGGAGCCACAGAGAGGATCCTGGAGGTTTCAGTGCCCCTGTGCAGACGCAGTGTCGAGTATCTCTCAGCTGGAGCTGGAGGTTGGGAGTGCATTGCCCAAGCGAGTGCCCCGGGCACAGAGGGGCTGCGCTGGGGCAGCCGGAGGGTTGGAGGGGAGAAGGCATCTGGGAAGAAGCAATGCAGAGCCTGACAGCTCGGAGACGGCCAGATGTTTTCATCATTATGGAAAAAATCTGTTGGTGCCTCTTTGCCCAGAGAAACACTGGAGGAGGAAATAGCCTCTTGAGCTCCGATCAGGGCTGCATATTAAAAATGCAATGGGCCAGGGTCAAAAACCAACAGAAATGGGAGGAAGGGATCTTTTCTGATTCATGCTCTAACATTCAATGTGAAGGTGCCCCGAAAGCCTGCACTGCCTCCCCAGGGATCTTTTCCCAAATCACTGCCTCAGAGAGCTGGAGAGACAGGGCCTGAAAGATGGGCCCAAGTGATGTTTCTCCAGCACACCCCCCCAGCGCTCCCTCGTCCCTCCAGCTGCAGCAGGTGCTGCCCTGGGGATGTGCAGCCCCGGGGACACGTAACCCTGGAGCTGCATAGCTCTGGAGACATGCAGCCCTGGGGTTGCAAGGAGACTGAACACAGCGATAATGCAACCAAGGGCTGGGGACCCCTGTCCCAGCTTACAAAATCAGCACTGAACAAAGCCCGCTGCCCTCTTGGCCCCAGACACCCCTGTATGCTCCAAGCCCCTGGCTTTGTGCAGAAGACACCTAAAAGTGAGAGCCAGGGCTGGGTTTTTCAGTGGCACGGGATAACAGGTTCCAGGTTTTCCTTTCTGTCCCTGCATCCCCTGCAGGGTCCGGTGCCCCTCTCAGCCCAAGCATCCCAACGGGCTGCAGGACGCCAGGATACGGCCAGCCCCTTCCCCCGGGCAGCTTTTCGGGATTCATCCCTCCCCACAGATCCCCTCTTCCCAAAAGCAGCACGGCCCCCGGCCCCCGCCGGCTCCTCTCACTAGTTTTAGCTTTCAGGCACGAAAGATACGGTACAATTAAAAAGCAAAAGTAACCCCAGAGGACCGCCCGGGAGAAAAGCATGCAAAACCGTAAGAAAACACCAACAGCCAAACCCAAATTCCTCCAATTTCTGTAAGAAATAAGCCCTGTCCACGAAATAAAAGGGCGTTTAACGTTTCGTGCATTTCACTTGGATTATTTTGTTCTTTAATTGACAAATAGAAAAGCCGGGCGGCGTCTGGGCTTGGAAACGGATGACAAACCGCGCAGCTCTGGCAGGGAAGAAGGCAGGCACCGAGGCACCGTGGGGAACTCTCCCTCCTTTCCTCCCCTTCTTCTTTTTACAGTATTGCTGGGGTTCTAAGAGAAAAAAAAAAAAAGGCTGCCTTTTAAATGGTGCTTTTCCCTCTACCGCTGAAAAACGGGCTGATAATTAATGCAGGAGTTGGGGGAAAATGCAGATCTGGTTTTATTTATGCGACCTTCCTTTGAAATTTAAAAAGAAACTTGTGAAGATATTCGAAACTTGGAAATTTTAGCCAGGGGGGGAGAGTAAAAATCTAGAAGAACTTTTGCAAGATTTTCGTTTCTTTCCACCCTTTTCTTCTTGACACACACTTAAAATATATCATATTTTATGTTCGGTGAATTGTATATTCATCAGGCTGATGAAAACACTTTCCCGCATGTATATTTACCAGTTTTCCTCTCTCGCGTATTTTAATTTTGCATGGATTTATTCCCAACCGCTTTTCTCTCTGCAAAACAAGCCGCGGGAGTGCTCGAGGTTTTACTTTTACAGAGAAGATGCAGAAACAGGGACCCTTCGGAGAATCCCACCCATTCCCCGTCAGACCGCCACAAAAAAAAAAAAAAAAAAAAAAAAAAAGAACAACGGATAATTTCCCCTCTTGGAGAAAATGAACGACTCAAAGACCTGATCCTGCTCCCGGGGCTGAACCGCCCGGGAGCCCCGCGGGGGTGGGCAGCGGCCCCGCCGCCCTGCGCGGAGCCCGTTGTCTGCAAGAATTTGCAGAATTCAAGGTTGGGAAAGGAAGAACCGGCTCCGCCAAACCCGCCCGTCTCAGGGCAAAAAAAGAACGCGGGTCCGAGCATCCCGGGGTGGGGTGGGGGGGTATTTCCCTTTTTGGTTTTGTTGTTGTTGGTTGGGGTTTTTTTGTTGAGTTCGGAGGGGGTTTTGTTTGTTTTGGGGAGGAGGGTGGCTGTGTTTTTTAAAACTGATTTATTGTTACCTAGAGGACGCCCGGCACTCCCGCCAGGAGCGGCAGCCACCCTGGGGCGGGTGGGGGATTTTGCAGGACAGGGGTGAGACCCGTCCCGTCCCGTCCCACCCGTGCCTCCCCCCGGGGCAGCCCCAGCTGCACGGCGGCAAGTGCGGGGAAAGAAACGGGGCCGCGTCTCGGGAAGCCGCCTTGCCGGTGCAGGGGGACAGGGAAGAAAAACCAGAGGCACCCACCCCGCCAAGGCCCCGCGGGAACGGAGGGGGCAGCTCGGCGGGGACAGGGACCCCCCTCCCGCCCCGTCCCACGGCTCGCCCTCGGGGCAGCCGATTTCATGCCTCTCCGGTTGTGGGTCACAGGCTGGGCCCTCGCCGGAGCAGAGGTGGGGGGTCAGGGCTCTGTAACTCTACTCGCCCGGGTTCTTCATCCTCCCACCCGTCTCGGCGGAGCTGATCCCCGAGGGTCCGCTCCGCTCCGGGTCCTGCTGCCGGAATCCCGGGGCGAAACCTGCCGCCGCCCGCCGGGCTGAGAGCCGGCACCCCCGGGCAGGGCGGTGGCCGGGAACGCTGCCGGTCCCTCATCTCCTCCGGGGAGAGGGGGGGTGTCACTTTTAAGACAAATAAAGCCCGAATACCGTCTCGTGTTAAATATGGCTCCCCCCGACCTGCGCCTCCAAGGTTGCGCTCCCTTTCTCCGCGCATACGCGGCCAAGGGCAGACCCAGATCCCTGGGGGGGGCGGGGGGGGGGGGGGGCTTGGGGGGGGGGGGGTCGGAGCAGGGCCCCGCTGCCCTGGCCCGGCACGGCCCCCCCCCGGTCTCCCGGGGAGCGCAAAGCGCGCATGGTGACATCGCAAGACGGATCGGATTTGCAGGGCCAGCAGGAAGTATCCGAGAAGTCAGCCCTTTATCTCCTCTGGAAAACATCGTGCGGACAGACAAGCTGCAAACACCCTGAAATCCTTGCGGCGGTTTCAGGCTTCCCAGCCGAGCGCGGCTCCCATTCCCACAGGAGCCGGTGGGAACCCTCCCGCCCGCGGGGGGTAGATCGGGCCAAAGCTCCGAGGGAGAGGGCAGGGCAGCCCCGCCGCATTTAGAGCTTTGTCCTTCGAATCAGCCCACGCCTCGTAGTGCCTGGAAGGTATTTCGTTTTTAAAACAGTTTTCTTGACCATCACTAGGCACCGGTGCGTGCTGGCTACCGGACGCGTGTGTCAAACCGTTGTCGCATTTACTAAACGTGAAAGTCTCTTCGGTCGTTTAATTTTCCCGTCCCTAAAATAACGGCATTGCTTCTGCCCTGTGTGCGTTCCCCTTGGAAAAGTAACGAACAAGCGCTTCTGTAATTAACCGGCCGCGGTAAAAAGCTTTTACTCGAGCGCAGAAAAGCGGCAGGTCCTGGAGCCAGCGCTAATAACGCGATCGCCCCAGTAACGCCCGGGTACTGGGAGAGGGGCCGTGGGAAGGACGAGGAAATCCCGGATCGCGCTCTCTTCACCAGCGAACCCAGCACAGTTACAGGCAGAAAAAGTTAGAGGCAGGGTAGAATTAAAGCTTTTGATTTATCTGACCGGCTCCCAGCCTTCGCTTCAGCCGAGGCGGGGGGGGGAAACCACCTCCAGCGCCCGAGGTGCAAAAGCCAGCTTAATTGTCAGATTCCAGGCACGGAGCCCAGGGCAGGAGGGGAAAATCCACGGTGACATTTGCTAGCCAAGTCTCCTGCCCAGGTCACCCTGCCCGAGTCACCGACGAAGGCAGAAAGCGGTGCCCGAAAGGCGGGGGGTGGGGGTACCAAAACCGAAACAACACGGGACGGTTTTATTCCGGGCTTCGCATAAATCGTCCTGAAATAAAGGGAAGACACTTGGGTGCTTTCTGTCTGCCGCATTCGCCCTGCTGTGCCCTGGCATCAGCCTGCCCGGCTCCATCAGCACTCTCCAGCCGGTTTGCACGGCGGGGAGAGGGCCCGGTGCTCTCCTAAGAGCACGGCAGGGATGAGCTGGGAGCCCACAACGGCGGGCAGGAGCCCCCAGGGCCGGAGCAGCGGGGCTGGCAGCGGAGAGACCCCCTCGCACCTGCCCCGCCGTGGGAGAACGGGGCTGTCCCGGAGGAGCATCCTCCCCCCCCCGGGTCACGGCGCAGCAGTCCCCATCACCGGGCAGAGGCGAGGCCCCTCGCCGAGGCCGCTTTCGCGTCAAGGTCAAAACTCTCTTTTTCCTGCTCAATGCCCGAGGCCGGGGCCGCGGAGCGGGGCTGCTCTCCCCGCCAGCAGCCCCGGTGCTGGGAGCGGAGCGGGGCGGCCGGGAAAAGCGGGCTTCGTTAGAGCTTGAAAGGACCGGAGGAAAAAAAAAAAGAAAAGAGGGGGGAAAACGGGAAAGGATTCAAAAAAAAAAAAAGGTAGCAAGAAAAGGCGAAGGTTTTAGCTGCAGCGGAGTGGAGCGCCCGGACAGCTCCAAAGCCGTTTTCCCCTGCAGAAATGCGGAGGGGTGAAAGCAACCCCTTCCCCGGCCCCAGCCGCCTCCCGCAGCAGCGCAGTGCGGCCCCCCCGCAGCCCCCAGGCCCCCTCCGGGACCGCCGGTGGGACCCCGCCGCGGCAGACACGCACAGCAGACCAGCTATCGTGCCGGCAGGATTTATTCAACCAGGGCTCGCCGTTTTGTAGCATCCCTTTCCCATCGTTTGAAAGAAAGAACTGGCCGAAAGACCTTGGGGAGCCCTGGGGGACCCGCAGAGATCCCGAGGTCCCGGCGATTCCCACCGCCCACGATGGGAACCGGGAGATTGGCACAAGATCTCGCAAGGAAACCCTAATAGGCTATTTCTGGACTACTGGCTCTTAACAAATCTATAGCACCTGAAGTGTTAGCACTCAATTAGTGACAAGGTTTCAAACCCCGGCGTTTACTGGTGAGGTATAAACAGAGTCCGCGGGAGATAGTCGGGAATTAGAGCGGGAGGGGGCCCTGGACTTCTTAACCGACTGGGATTAAGAGGAAAACTTTTAAAAAAGGCCCCATCTCTCAGCCTCTCTAAACAGTCCTAGGTGTCGAAAGCTCGGGGAGAGAGGATGTGCTCCCAGGAGCTAATTGCGGGGTTGGGGGGGGTGTTTGTTTTCAGCAAGAAACTTAAAAAAAAAAAAAAAAATCGCGTTTAGCAATCCCGGAGAGAAGCAACGAGCGGGTGTGGAAGACAACGCTCTCCTGCGAGGGGCTTTTCTGGACATGGGGGCCAGGCTCAGTCCCGAGGGGGGGAAGCGAGAGGGACCTGCAAAGAGCGTGAAGGCGGCGGGAGGGAGCAGGGCACCCCCCGCCTTCCCCTCGCAGCCAGGAAAACAGCAGCGGCTTTGCTCACCCCCGTCTCCCCACGGTAGCACCCACGGGACCCGGCTGGATGGGTGGGCTGGAGAAGGTGTTTCGGGGCGCTCCTCCAGGGTCCTGTCTCCCTTTACTCCTTTTTTTGCGTGTGATTTAAACGCGATTCTCATTTCGCACCTGCTGGCCAGCAATCAAAAGCGACCCCACGGAGGGGAAAAGCGCTGTGGGAAGGTTGGAGGTGCGGGTGATGCCTCTCCCGGGGGCTCAGCCGGGGCACCCGGCCAGGTCACCCCGGGCTGGCCAGAACGGGGACCGAGCCGCGGGGCCTGAGGGCTGCAAGCAGGGTCCGGAGCTGGGTGAACCGGTCGCCTTTGTCCCCTCTGCTCGGCTGCCCTCGGCCGAGACGCCGTCCGCAAGTCGGAGCCTGGCTTCGGCGGGCTGCTGGAGAGCACCGGCAAAGGGAGAAAGCGGGGGCGGCGGGGATGGGTGCTGAGCCCCGACCCGGAAAGTCCGAGAGCTGCTGTATGTCAGTAACTTACTCATCAATCAGCCGGACACAGAGCAGACCTGGCCTCTCTTCGCGGAGTGTTTGCTTTTTCACCAATTATTGCGGCCCTGCAGCTCTTTTTGTTGATACAGTAGTTCTAAAAAGTGCTAATGTTCATTTATCAGGGGGCCGAGCCCGGGACTCCCACTAGTTATGATTCTTCCAAAAATATAAACACGAAGAGAAGGGCTAAGGCTAAAGCCCCCATTTGTTTCTAAACTGCAGTATTAAAAGTGATGCATTGTTGAAGATAAAGCGGAGATAACGCTGTCTGTCTCCAATGAATGTCTCCCCGACGCATTAATGACATTCCAAATGATAGCTCCGGCTTATCGTTCAATTAATCACTTCCACCCTCTGCAGCCGGGCCCACATCGATCGGGAGCCGCCGGGTGATTGGGGGTCTGGAGGAAACCCGTCAGTCCTCAGTTCATCGCAGCTCGGCGGCCGGCAGCTCTCCTCCCGGTGGACGCGGAGCCCACCGCCGGGGATGCGCTCCGGACCCCCACCGGCTCGGGGCCGTCCTTCCCCTCCGGGTTCACCGGGGAAAGGGGGACCCTCCGGGGCAGGGACTGCCTTGCCAGCTCCGGGCCTGACCCGGGAAAGGCGTTTTGGGCCCGGGATGGAGGAAGGGAGCGCTGGGACCCCCTTTCTCCCGTCCCGAGGGAGGTGGATGCCGCCGAGGCAAGCGAACCTGCGGCCGCGGGTCTGGGTTTGGGGCGGGGAGAAAGGGATCGCTCCGTTATTTTGGGATTTATCTAACCTATCCCGCTTAGCTTGTAATAAAAAGGAGGCAACGAGGTTAAAAAGACCGGCGGGCGGCGCAGAGGGCAAGGGGTGCCGCGGGCACCCGGCAAAGTCCCGCCGTAGGCTCCTCACCTTCCCCGGGCGCTTCCCCCCTTCTGCAACCGAGGAAAATCCCCTCCGAGCTGTTTCCCAGGGAAATCCGCAGGAAACGCAGCCGCGAAAAGCGAGATGGCCGCTTCCCCCCCCCATTAAATTGCAATATTTCAGGCCTCCCCGTACACACTAATCGCTCCAACTGTCATCGCAAGATCCAAATCTGGTTCGCGAACAAACCGCTCCCCAGGACACCGGGCAGACGGCTGCAGCAAGAGGCTGCGAGCGCCGGGGCTGCTGCTGCACCGGCCGGCGGTCCCCGGAGAGCGGGACGAAAGTCACAGCATCGCCCGCAAAAATATCCTTAACTAAATTGCCCAGAGGGTGCCGAGACACCAAATCTCGGGGGGGGGAGTGGGAGAGGGGACAGCAGCAGCAGGTACGTTCAAGAAGGGGCAGCCCAGGGAGGGCGGCTGCGGGCAGGTGCCCCCCTTTCCACCCGCCTCGGGGGGTTTCCTCCGTCTGCGGGAGGAGGAAGGATTTGCAAAACTCGCCCTGCGACCCCCCCGGGCAGGGCCCGACCGAGGGACTCCCCCAACTCACCGCACCCCGCAGGGCTTCTCCGCTCGGCTCCTCGGCCCCTGCCTTATCTCCCACCGCCCTCCGCCGCGCCGGGGCTCACAGGGGACGAGCCGACCCCCGTGCCTCTCGGAGCCGGGCGGTCCGCACCCAAGAAGTCGCTAGAGGAGGGTTTTCTACTTTTTTCTTTTTTTCTATTTTTTTTCCTCATCCCCCCGAAGCCAGAAAGCGCTGTAACGCCCCTCCTCAACCTGCGACTTTGCCACTAAGGTTTATTTTAACGACTCCAAGCGCGTTAAATTGACGAGCTCCCATTTCTGCCCCGTGAATCCAGGGGCTTGCGGGCAGCCGTGAGCCCATCCCGGCTGCGGGAACCCGGCCAGCACCGGGGCTCGCCCCCGGCTCCCGGCCGCAGCCCGGTGGCCGGTTGCTTTGACTTGCTCCTCTCTTGGCCCCAGGACCCCTGTATATTTTGCAAAACCTTCAACCTGCGGTTTTTTTGGTTGGGTTTTTTTTTGCTGGTGGTGGTTTTTTTGTTGGTGGTGTTTGTTTTGATTCCCCCCCCCCCCCCCCCCCGGACAGTGCTAGTTTTTTGTTTGAAAGCTTTACAAACAGGTGGGGGTGGGAACCCAAACGGCATTTTCCCCTCCAAGGCCAGGCAGGGGCTGTTTAGGTGCTCTCTCCTATCAGCTGGATTTTGCGGGTGTTGTGCTGCTTCAGAATATCTGTATAAACCTTAAGCACGGATTTCCCCTTCAGCGCACTTCTCACAACAGTGAATTCCCGTTTTCTAGTTCCTGCGATCGGATATTGCAGAATAGTAAAAACGAAACCTCCGTTCCCTTGCTTAAAAAAAAAAAAAAAAAAAAGAAATCAGCACATATTTGGTTGATGGTTTCCTCCCGGCCTGTTTATTTAATCTGACTGTATGATAGATGGCATCAGATAGCGGCTTTGTACACATTAGGCCATTCTGGATTTTTTTTTTTTTTTAATGGATCAACAAACTCAGCGAGGAAAAGCTGGATAAATACAGTGCCGCCCCTTTAAATGAGTGGGGATGTTTTTGAGATGTATTACTATATTAGGTGACATGGAACTTTGCATCTCTCATACCATCACTGCAATGTTGGCCAATAGAAAGCTAAAGTCACCCAAAAACTGCCTAGTCCCTCCTTCCCTTCCCTTATGGTCTGGTCCTACCTGCCTCCAGTGCACAAGTCAAGGCTACTCGTGGGAATGCTATGTGCCCCCTCCGTGAGCCCACGCTCCACCACTGCTCCAGGTTGGCTGCTCCTCACCTACTTTTCCATGACCCTGGGCTCCGGCTGCTGCCCCGCTCTCCTCCGCAATGTTTCCTAGCCCTGTGACAACGACACCCTTCTCGGTCAAGGATATCTTGAACCTGGAACAGCATCAGAGCGGTCTGGCGTCCATGGAGCTCTCCTCGCTGTCCTCCCCCTCCTGCATGTTGGCCACCTTCAAGCAGGAGACGTACAGCACCGAGCCCCCAGCCCTGCCCGACCTGCGAGAGGAGCTGCCCGAAGCGCACCCGGCCAAAACCGCCACCGCCTTCCCCGGCTCCTACTATGTCAAAAGCTACGTGGAAATGGACTCGGGCAAGGACGCCAAGGCAGACAAGAAAGGTAAAGCCAGCGAGTAACGGTGGTACCTGCCAGGGCTCGCCAGGGGCCTCCAAACTGGGGGGGGGGGGGGAGGGCAGGGGGAAGGCGACCCACAGCCCGGGGCTGGGCGCTCGGCTGAGGGCAGCTTGGGCTCCCCGGAGAAAGGGACGGACAGACGGATGGAGAGTGCGGGGCTGCGGGTGGGAGGCATCACGCCCGGGCTTGGGGCCTGGGGGAAGAAGAGCGCGGGGAGTGAAAGCATCTTCATCCCCTCGCAGGCCCCGCGGTGCGGGAGCGGGACAGACCCACTGCCGGGAGCGGGACAGACCCACTGCCGGGAGCGTCCCACTGAGCCCAGAGACCCCCGTGGCTCCCCCGAGCGGGGCCAGGGCCGTGGCTGTGCTGGCTGCCCAAGGGGACGGGGAACGCTGCGGGATGATACGCGAGGCCTCAAGCTTGTCCAGAAACTGGGCGACAAATCTAATTTCTAAGTCGCCCGGCTGAGCATAGGCTCACGGGGTCGTCAGGGTGGGATTCAGTACAAAAGCGACACGCGATAAACGCAGGCTGTGGCGCAGGCGACTGTGACTCAAATCAGTGCACAGAGCATCCTTGTTTTCAAACAAACAGCAAACAAAAAAAGACCGACGGAAAACTGCTCAAGAGGTACTTAAGGAGTGGGGCAGGGCTGGTTCCCCTGCCGCAGGAGCGGGTGGCCACGGTGGCCTGCAGGGCCGAGGCCCAGCGAGGCTGGGGAAGAGCCGGGGCTCACTTGTGGTTTATTGAACATCCTTTTATTTTTTTGCGCCTTTTTTTTTTTCCTCCTTTCCCCGTTTATTTTGCTGCAGAACTGTGTTCCCTGCACAAGAGCCTGGAGCAGGAGAAAAGGGACCTGGAAGATCCCGAGCGCCCCAGACAGAGGAAAAGGAGGAAACCTCGCGTCCTCTTTTCTCAAGCCCAAGTCTACGAACTGGAGAGAAGGTTCAAGCAGCAGAAATACCTGTCGGCTCCCGAGAGAGACCATCTAGCGAACGTCCTAAAGCTCACCTCCACCCAGGTGAAAATTTGGTTCCAGAATCGAAGGTATAAATGCAAAAGGCAGAGACAGGATCAGACCCTGGAAATGGTGGGCATCCCTCCCCCCCGGCGGATAGCCGTGCCGGTGCTGGTGCGCGATGGGAAGCCCTGCCTGGGGGAGTCTTCTCCCTACAGTTCGCCCTACAATGTCAGCATTAACCCCTATAGCTACAATGCCTACCCCGCGTACACCAACTACAACAGCCCCGCCTGCAACGCCAACTACAACTGCAACTACCCGTCCGTGCAGACCATGCAGCCCTCGGCGGCCGGCAACAACTTCATGAACTTCAGCGTAGGGGACTTGAATTCGGTGCAGACGCCCATCCCGCAGGGGAACGCGGGGATCTCCACGTTGCACGGGATCCGAGCCTGGTAGAGCCGCCCCCCGCACCCAGCCCGCTCCCCTCCGTGGACCACGGCCACCGGCGAGACCGCGGGGCCGGGGATGGAGGAGGCTTCGGCCGCGCCTGCGAGCCGCTCTCGGGACATTTCCAGGCGGCGGGGGAGGGATGAGGACGGTCCGATGTAGCATCCCGGCGGAGTTCACCAGCGTGGCGGCCATTTCCAGCGGGGAGGTCTTCGGTATTTCGTGCGCTGGCTGCGCTCCGTGCGGGGCCAGGCGGGCACGGCGCGGGGAGGCTCGGCGCTGCCCGCAGCTCCCGACCCGTGTCCCGGCCCCGGGCCCTCTCGCTCCCCCTTCCACCGGGGTTCTCGCCCCGGTAATTCCCCTCCTTCCTTCCTGTAAAGCAGCCGGTCATTTTGCTTGACTTGATCCCAAAAACAGCCAGCCAAGCCCTGCAACTCTCTTCTTTTTTTTTTTTTTTTTTAATTTTTACTCTATACTAATTATTATTGAGATCCACACTTAAGTTTTGCACTTCCCGTACGGTCCCCGCTGTCCGGCCAGTTCAGCATCTCGCCAGCCCCCAGGTCTCCCCTTGCGGGGCTGCTAACGCCGGCCTCGGCAGCGGGGCCGGCGGCGGCTCTCGCCAGCGCACGGATGAGGACAAAACCTCCCCACCTCACCCCGGCCGAGGAATACAGACACTCCGACCTGCCAGGTCCCCGTAGGGTTATGCACTAAAACGTGAGTTAGTATTGGAATGCACTGTCCGCCCCTCGCCCCGCCGCCCGTTCGTCCGTGTTTCCCTTTGCTGTACAAGCTGATGGAGATCAGCGAGTTGTCATTAAAGAGAGTGGCTTAACCTTGCGCGTCCCTGGCGTTCCTTGGGCGGCCCGGGCCCCCCCCAGCATCCCCCGGCGGCGGCAGCAGCTCCAGGAGCCTTTCCCTGCCGCCCCCCCCCCCGCCCCCGCCTTTGTGTAGCCCCCCCGTAATTTCAGCAGTTCCCTTTTTGACGCCTGCAAACGGTACTTGTATTTTAACGTCTTTCCAAGTTAATTTTAAAGCTGCTTTTTGAGCCCACGGCCCGGTCAGGACCGCTATGCACCGGCTGTATGGGGCTGGGGTCGGGGCCAGCCCCGTTCCCCCCCCTACCCCTCCGTCGGTGACCCCGTCGCTCCGAGTCTCCGGGAGCGGGGGGGGCCAGCGGCCGGTTTCTTCCCTGCACAGAAAAGCAGTGCAAGGCGGGTACAAACACCCCGAGCCGTAAACCAAGGGGATCGGGCTCTGCCGGAGGGCAACTGCCCCCAGCGCATCCGCGGGAGGGTTCCGCAGCCCCTCCGCACCCTGTCCCCATGGGGGAGAGAGGCTGAGGACCCCCCCGCCTGCCCCCTTACTGCCCAGGGACAGCGAGCGGGGGTCCCCACCGCCCGGCTCTCTGCCTCCCCTCTGCCTCAGCCCCAGCCTCTCGGCCGCTTTTACAGTAGTCGCTATCAAATGTCAATTATTGGGAGTGAGAAACAACAAACATTGTAATTCAGCGCAGTCAAAACATCCTCTGAGTGTCTGAGATTGTCCGGCCCGGTGACAAGGCGATTAGGAGAACCTGCAACCTCTCCTGCCTTGGCCATATCGGCCCCATCAGTAAACAGGGATGGAGACAGGGTGGCTGTGGCCCTGGGACATAGGATGAAAGGCTGCCGGTGAATGGAAGCTGCCTGCAGCCTCTATCCCTCCTTCCCAAGGGGACCAACCTCACACACACCCCCCCCCCCGAGGTAGGATTGCACAGATAAGGAGCTCTGACCTCCTTCCTATCTCTGCAAATGGAAGAGGAGCCCTGGGTGCTGCTCACAAAGTCCTAATGCAGGGTGGAGAGTAGACACCTGCCTGGGGCTCAGCGCTGGGGAAAGGGTGGCCTTGTGCCACCCCCCCGGGACAGTCTGCCTCAGGGGCACTTACCCCAGAGAGGTGGAGGGACGCTGGGTCGGTTACAACAAAGGGGACCAGAACCTGCCAGCCTGAAGCAGGGGCACAGGGCTGCCTGCCCTTAAGTGCACAGGAGCTGGGGCCAGCCCCACAGCTGTGCAGCCCGAGAAGAAGAAGAAAAGGCCACTTGTCCTCCTCGTTTGAAATCTCTCCAATCCTGGTATCATTGGCTGCATGATGACTTTTACCCTCTTCCCACAGAGGCTTTGCATTGGAAGGACACAGACTTCAGCAGATGGTAGAGAGGCAGCAGGTTAGCCAGAAAATACTCTGCTCTAAGAGGGCCAAAGGCATCTACCTCCCCAAAAGCCCCAGGCAAAGAGCATGGGAAGGGCAGGAGAAAGCTGGGTTTAAATTCAGTCACTGTTGGATCCTGTGGGGAAGTCACAGTTTGGTGCCTCAGTTTGCCTGATATGTAAAATGGGCACAATGCTGCCATCCCACTTCCCGACGCTGGTGTCAGCAGCAGTTGGATCCTGCCAATGCAGAGCTTGGCCAGGATCAGAGCTCACAGGGAGCCCTCAGCAGACAGGACAAGTCCTCAGTTACCATGAGAGAAAGCATTAAGATTAGCTAAAACTTGAACCACTACTTTCAGAAGCTGCCTCTGAGTAGGGCCCTTTACTAAGTGGTCTACCAACATGGACTGCACTGAGAGTCCAGAAAAAGCCACATGAAAAAGTAACTCCACACAGCAACACAGCACCCCTGTCCACATACTCTGAACATCCTTTCCCTTCCCAAGATCCCTTAATTTCTTCAAATCTGTTTATTTTCCTCCCATAATATCTGAGAGCTACAGCTATCACGGAATCCGACTGTCCAGTGGGATTTAGCCTGCTGTTGCTCTGCAGAGGCTGGCCTGGGCACCAGCTTTGGGTCTGATTTCCAGAACTGCACTGTGCTCATTCTCAGTAGGGATGGATATACTACAGCCCCTGCCCACACTGCTACTCACATGCTCCCCTCCTCCCCGTGCTTCCCCATTCCTGTGGGAATTGCATCACGAGCAGATGCACGGCAGGATAAGACAGGGGCTTGGAACAGCAGCCGGAGCCTTGGAGCCAGTTCAGAAAGCGATTTAGGCAGAGGACGCAACCGCAGCTGGCTGAGGCCGAGCGCAGTGCGGCGGCCCAGCTCTGGCAGAGGCACCAGTGGCCGCAGAGCAGGCACGGTTAAAGACCTTTCATTAAGGGGAAAAGCGCAAGAGGGCTATACAGTAGGAATTAACCCCCAGCACACTGATTTTGGTCAAGGGGGGGGCTCACTGTCTTCACACGCACAGACACCCCGTTGCTACTAGTCCTGCTCTTCCAGGTCTGCCTCACCTCACAGCAAGAACAGCCTCCGCCGGGTCAGGCGGTGGTAAAAGGTCTCTCCAGGACTTTCCGAAGGCACCGAGGCTGTCGGCACACACCACAGCACAGTGATGTGCTCTCCAGAGTCCAATCCTCTCAAAGGCTTAGAAAAACTGAATGCATCAATCTTGACGTGTTTCCCTGCCTGAGCCTGAAGTGTTTCACATCTCTAGAGCAATACGAAAAGCCTGTGCTTAGAAAACATGATTCCAAAGAAAAGGGCAGGATACTGGCATTTCCCCAGGAAACCTGGAATCAGAGATCCTCTCAGGGTTTGGGGGCATGCTAAGGGATGTAGGAAAGAGGCTTTAACAAGATTTGCACTTGGATTTGATCTCGCTGTCCTTTCCTCAGTTGTTTGTTTGTTTGTTTGTTTTTATTACGCAGCCTGGCACTGGCATTCATTTCTCTGTTTTAGACCAGCTTTTTTAGAAGAACTTAGTGCCCCAACTCTGCCTGAAGGTAACAGGGCAAGTGCAGCTCAGCACCACTTGTCTTCTTGAGACAAACTGCATATGGTAGGTTTATACAAACTATTTGGAATTCACACAATTTGTACAGGAACAAGTTGTCAGCTGTAAGGGGCTGATACCAAATCCCTCCCCTCTAGCAGTTTTGTAGGAACTGAAGTAATTGTTTTTCCCAAATAACACCCCTGCAATTCCTAAAGTGCATCTGTGGCCAGAATTTCATTCCTTAAATTCAAGGAGTTTTCACATAGAAAGTTATTCTCTGGAGTCAGAAAACGAGGAGATATGGTCCTGTCAGGAATTAGCTAAATGTTTCAATGTTCCTGAGCAGCCCAGCAAGAAAACAACAGATCAACAACCCTCTCTCCTTAGCCCCCTGCTCCTAATTAATCTCATTGACAACAGTTTAGATCAATATCAGCAGTAAGTGATCTCTTGTTAATGGGGATTATTAAGAAGAATCAACACCTTTAAAATGCTACTCCACGTTGTCTCCAAAGTGAGAAAGGGATAGGCTTTCAGGCTGGAGTCTGATTTTTCATTCCTGGGTGGTTAGTTATTGACTACACTACCAACTTAATCCTACATTTTGATGCAGAAAGAGAGGGAAGCGGAGATTTCTTCTAACAGAAGATCAAGCACTGGCAAAACATTTGTGAAAGTTAATCAATCAAGGTTTAGCAAAGTGACATGGAGTAAGTTACTTGAAAATCACCGCCTGTCTCCTGCAGTCATTTTAAACCCCGCCACTCCAGAGCATCATTCAATAAGAAAGCCCAATTTAGCGACAAGATCATCCTCAGAGCAGTCCATCAGCTACAGGCCCTTCCTAACCTCTCCCTAGTTCACTTCAACACCAAAGGGAATTCCAGTGGTTTTTTTCCACCAGCTTTTTCTCTCTCAAAATAGCTTGCTTTATTATTTCAGTACAAACTCCAGCCTCAACTGAGGTCTCATCCTTACTGCTTCCTCCACTTCATGGGTAATACACTGATCCACACAGATTTTTCCTTCTAGGTACCAACAAGGGATATTTAAGGATCTCAAACTCCACTCTTCTCACTTCCCACTGCAGTCCTCAGAAAACACAGAGCAAAAGCACCAGCTGAACTAGATTATTGCTGCTGCTTCTCGCTACAGTGAAGGTTGTACTCTGTACCTTATCTAATTGACCAGTTTTAAAGCATTTCTACCATTTCTGCTGCAGTACTGCACAGACTTGGCCCAGACTGTTGCCTGAAAGGGCTATGAGGGCCTATGGACTGGCTGAAATGAGTAAAAATAGGTGAGTTTGTCTTTGTGTAAAGGAGTTACTGGAACTGCAAATCACATACTGACAGCTGACAGAAGCCCAGGAAGAGAGATAAAAATTCAGAAAAGCAAAGCAGGGCATTTTTAAACCAGCCCTGTATGCTGAGCAATTGATGCACTGACTCCACTGAGACTATAATACATCTGTTAAGTCATCCCTGCTTAAAATAACTTTTTTTTGTGTGTCAAAGAAGTATGGGTGAATGGCTAAACCGCAGGTCTGCAACTCAGGAGATCAGGGCACTTTTCCCAGCTCCATTAGAGGGGGACATCATGTTTGCAATTGGGTCAGCATATGCAGACCCTCACTCCTACACAACTGTAAGCAGAGGCCATGCAAGTGCAGGCGTTCACCAATACGATTTGCAAAGATCACTCAATACTTGCTTAGTTTGATGTGCTGGAAAAATAAGTTGTCCAAAAGAAAAACTAACTTGCAAAGGGGCAGAATCTCTTAGTGGCCAAAATGATTTTATGTCTTAGGGTTAGATAAAATTAATTGGTCTTGGGGAGACAGCCTGGAGCCAAATTACTATTTGAGGAGATGGGTAGGCTGAAGGAGAAACAAGCATGAATAACACTACTGTACAGTGGGCAAGGTCAGGAGTTAACAGGCTTAAATAGGAAAAGAAAAGCAAGTTTGTCAAGTATTTCAGATTCTGTGAACTGCTCTAACTACCACTTAGTAAGAAACATAACAAACATAATTTAGAAAGGCATTTTAGAGTTTTATTCCTATAACCAACAAATCTGGTTGTTGTACAAATTGTTAACTTCCACGGTTAAAAACATCTATTCTCAGGAACATTTCCTAGGTGTTCTGCATATTGGGAATAGGATTTGATGTACTCTGCTGCCGCAAGAATATACTGTAGTTTATTTTAGCACAGCAGACATTTCCTAAATAGATTGCATTGTCCTCCAGCGTAAGCTTTGAATAAGTCACAGTACTGGCTCCTAGAAATTGCCCCCAAATCCCATCTTCCTGGCCAGGATGTTTTTTGTACGCCTTACTATCTGTGAAAAATAAAAGCTGCTTTCAGAGCCGTCGTTGCAGTCAGTGGAGGTGCAGTATACAGACATGTGCACAGTGCTGGCTGGCTGTCATCAAGAGAAGCCGTTAAAAAACAGGTCACAAAAAAAAAAATCCAAACCCATTTCAGTCAAACAAATAAGTTTCTTAAATATATAAGTACCAAAAACTTAGAACGAAGTCCTACTGCCCAGCTTCAGCAAGTTGGTTCTAATGATATCAAGGAGATGATTTATAGTATTTCAGGGAAGGAAAATATAAATCTTGGTTGTCTTGAGGTTTCATGTACTGCTTTACGTATTGTGCAGTGTCAGCTGCTGCTTCCCTCTCCACCGCATACCCACAGAGACAGGTCCAGCTCCATGCTGCAATTACACACACTTCACTTTATGGACATGGTTAATCCCACTGAAGATTCTCATACCGACAAGGACAGCGTATGAGGGCTCAGAGTGGAAGTAGACGGACATGCTGACACCCGACTACATTTCTGGCATCCTCCCATGCTGAGGCTCTCGTATCCTTCTGCTATTTATTTCTAGTTATGAGGGTTAGAGGAGTTTTTATACTTGTTCTGGGTTACAGGGTATATCCGAGTTTTTCTTTCCAATTACACGCCCAGAAAGCAATCCATACCCTGCACCTCAGTGGGTGTTGCAAGAGTCCCCATCCTGTAGCCACCAAACATACAGAGATGCCACGCATACAGTCATGCTCAGAATGCAGGTTCCTCACTGGGATCTTATAGACGGCCCTTTTCAAGCAATGCCAAAAAAATTGCTTTACTTAACCCTAGTTCTGAAGACATGAAAGTGGAATTGCTGCTATAAAAAGAGGCGTTCTGCCATATCTCTCATCCAACACTCACAGGCATCCAGCATGCCCGTCTGGGACCTCAGGCTAATTTCTCCTTTTAGAGGCACACACACACACACAAAAAAAAAAAAAAAAAAAGAAGGGGGGAAAAAAAAAAAATTTCTGTGAGAGCTGCTGGTCATCGGCACCTCTGAGGACCAGGCCTGAGGTGACTACATTTGTCTGGTTAGACATCAGTTTAGAGCCCATCAGTATTTCACCTTGAGAATTTAAGCCTAAACGATTTCTTACACAACAAGGCATTAGAACTGGAAACCAAATTTCCCTGTTCATTCCTCGGCAATAACATTACAGCATTTCATTTTTATACGCAAATATTATTTCCCCTGTAACAAGATGAAAGTAAATACTTGATATTTTTCCCCACCAAAAATGAAAAGTAAGAGCACACAAGAGAATCACCCCTAGTGCAGCACTCTGGAACGACAGGGACAGTTGTAGGTTAATTTCCAAACACCCTCTTTGCTTTTCTTTCCTTCCTAACCACATTTCCAGTCCTATTGGTCTCAATATTCTGGTTGTGAAAACACTGTGCTCTACCCCTTTGATCAGCTAGTGAAAAGCCCTTTCATGCCTTGCTGTCTTCATTACCTTACATTTTAATTGCTGGCCTTGCATGGGACAGACAGGTGGTACAAGGTCACAACAGGAGATGACGGATGGCTTTTGGCAGTGTGTGTCCAGATTACACATGCTGAAATCAACCTGTGCGGCAGTAACCCGTCCTGCGCTGGGGGATCAGGGGGGCATGCACAACACCTGATGGCTACAGCCACCAAATACCTATTTTAGGTCCTATTAGAAAATAATAATGAACTACACTTCTTCAGTTCTTTCAGATTAGCATTTCAAAGCACCACACACACAAGTGTTACTTACCTGAGCGCTACCATCTCTACAAGCTACTGGGACCACCATTTCACACGTCAGTGAAATGATACATCCAGAAACAGGGATTCAACTCAAGTTACTTAGAAGATGAGGGAGTGTTAGAGGTGAAACCCCAAAGTGTCACATCAAAGCTCCTGCACCAATGGCTGAGCCCTGGTGAAGATTTCTGAATAAAAGAATCCATTTCAGATGTGAATCTTATTTTAAATCCCATAAAAGTCACTGGGGAAATGGAAGTGGTTTTCCTTTTACACACCCAGAGCTTCCCTTATTTTTCCCTAGAAGATGACAATTTAGTGCTTTGGATCCCTGGTGTACAGGAACCTCAGTTTTACCCTGACTCCATCTACTTACACTTAGCAAATGCATACACCCATCATTACTATGATACAGACAGTTTCTTCTCCTATGCATTTGACTTGCTAACTTCTTGGTCATGGCAAGAGTTCATTGCAAGGATAGCTATATTGGATAGCAGGTACCATGCTGCTATTTTATCTACTCAAACAGAGAAGGGGTAAGAAGTCAAAGAGGAAAACACTTTGGACTATATCATAGAAGGTATCAGGCTAGATCACTTTACTTGACCCTTTTGGCCTTAAAAACCTTTAGATGGAACAAGTGGGCTCCCAAAGCAAAGGCTGGACACAAACGTGCTTCTAAATGTCATGTAATTCAAACCTGAACTTGAGTGCAAGGCTCTTTACAGCACAGAGAAGCCATGATCTCAGTTCTGGTGGCACAGGATGCTCTTCTGGTGAAAGTAAATAACTCTATGTTCAGCTTGTGTCGCAAGATATTTTGGGGGTAGATCAGTTCAAACCTCAGTGTATAACCAAAACAGAATACAGAAGGCTCCCAGTAGTAAAATGCACCCTTACTACAAGTGCAAAATTAATTAAAGATCCTTTTCCAGGAAAGCCAAATCGGCCCTCCAAGATTTGTCTTGAAAGACAGAGACCCTGATTAACTGGAGAGCAGAAGGCAATGTCTCCTGGTTATGTTCTTCTCCTCCTCCCCCCCTGCCTCCCAGCTGGCCATTCCTTTCATTTTCTGGGCAGGTTCCTTTCCTTCATGCAGCTGTTCCCAACTGCAGCTGAAATCAAGACATTGGGACTCATTAGCCCTACTCAGTCCTTTCATCCAAAAGTCAACATGACATGCTGAGGGAGCATAAATGACAGGAGTCAAGTTTAGACCGAGGTACAGGTGCCTGGGACTGGAGAGGCCATTCAAGCAATTAGTTCCCACTTACACCATCTTGGTTTATTTTTTAGGTGAAATAACATAACACAAATTTTGCAGATTTTGGTGTGTGCCAGTTGAAGAGCATCATCCTCTTCAAAATGCAGTAGTCAGATGCTTTCAAATCAAAAGTTTCCTTTGAGACCATTCCTGTTTTATCAACGGACGGCAGCATCCCTCCCACCTTCTGAGGGAAAATTAAAATATTTAGAGGAGGTTCAAAATCAGTTGAGAAAAAAATGTAAGCCACAGAACTTCATTCCGTATTTTTATTTTTTCTTCAAAACAGAACTGATGACTTGGGAATTTTTGAGTCACTGTCATTTTGTGGAAAACATTTTTGGGACAAAATATAATAAAAATCACTCTGTGAAAATACAGCCTTGCTGTAATTACTATTCTGCAGAGTGGTCTTTACCTATGCTCGTTATTGCTGCAGAATGCACTGCTTGTTGCTTTGTTTTCTTCAGTAAACTCAGAGTTGGTGAAATCTTGAAATTGGGAAGACCCTATTTTAATTGTAACTCTGGCATTCATTTGATGCAAAATGCCGAGACGGTCATTTAACCTCATGTGTCGCATTACAGAGGCGGAGAGTTCAGGTGAGGAACAAGGGTCCTCCATCACCCACTGAATGCAGGGAGGCTGCAAAGACACGGACAGAAATCCCTGCTTCGGAGTGCTTGGATGGAAAAATGGATGGGGTGGGGGGTGAGTGCGGGAAAGACTTTGCACAGAGAGGAACTGACTTTTCAAAAGAGAAAACGCTTTCTGATGACCTGAGCTAAAGATAGGATGAGCACAACCAGCAGCTTTTTAAAGTAGCAGATCTTGTCTTATCAGGAGTCCCCAAGGAAGGGAACAGCGCTTTCACCGAATACGGCATTTTATGGAGCTCTTCCCCTAGACATGAGGTTCACCCACAGGGCCAGCATCTCAGCAAGCTGCTGGCCCTGCTGGGGACCTGGCTGTACCCCAAAAGCCTGGAGGGACCTTTCCCTGAGCCACTGCCCCATTATCCCAGCGCTCCACCCAGGTACCGCGGGCGGGCGCTTCCTTTATCATTTTGACTTTTGACCTTGAGACGGACGGGGCTCTGCCCTGCCACCATCACTGTTTCCGTCCTGCCCAAACCCCCTCCGCTCCTCGTGATGGGGATGCTTTAAAAAAACAGGGCATTGTGGTGATAGATTTGTCAAGACCAAGGGTCAAGTTTATGTTGATCTACAGGTGCCAGAAGCGTATTGATCCAATGATTAAGGTCCCCAAGAGGTCACCATAAATCCTCAGGGGGATGAAAATACCACATAACTTGCTTGCAGATGTTGCAGAAGTAACCAGATAAGGTAAAGCAACCGCCCAGCAAGCGTTAACAGACAGGGTTAGAGCAGCAGGTGATGCCACAATGTTATTTTGCTGTAAGCCAGGGTGGCCAAACCCATAAAAAGGTGAAAACATCAAGCAATTCAGGCCCTTGTCAGGGCAAAATAAGGACGTTTATTTCAGCTTAAATTGGGGTGTCTTTGGCTTGTGCAAGATGAGAGACAGCCTTTAGTACAAACACTTTGCCCTTTTTGGTCAGCACTTTCCATATATTTCCCTGACAGTTGTGAATTATACCGAACTCAAGAAAATGCTGTTGTGAACATAATTATTTTAGAATAGAATAGTTCAGTTGGAAGGGACCTACAACGATCATTGGATCCAATTGCCTGATTTTGCAGATAGAAAACCCATTACGTTAGGTACAGCCATAGCAGAACTGTAAAAAGAATCTCCTTGTCCTAATTTCCAGCTCCTCAGCCAATGCTGAAGGTCTCCAAAGCGTTTGACAATGACCAGCGTGCACACTGTAATCCCTGAAGCCAGGGACCACGCGGACCTTTCCGGCAGCGGTGGCGGCTCAGGGTTTCTGTAACTCGAGCGTTTAAGCCCAGCAGTTATTGCAGAGCGTGATGCTCAATCCCTTTATCGTGTCTCCTCTCCCTGCAGCAGCCAGAGCAAGGTCTAATTTTAAAAAGCAGTGATATGGTGCTGTTGCAGTCACACACGTTACAGTTAGCTGCTGGGTATTTAAATATAAATGTGCATGAGCTGCTCTACAGTTATGCTGTTATACAGTTGACTATATGGAGTCGAGTTAAGCAAAATGCAGAATGCTAACTTACTAACTTGTTGAAGCTCAAAAGTTAAAATAGATGACTTGCCAATACTATTTTTAGAGTAATTTTGGGATTAATAAACCAAAGTATTTCTCTGATCTAAGTAAAGGAATTTTAATAAAAAGAAGTTAATAATAAAAATGCCATTTTTACCTGACTCCATTCCTTTAGAAGAATAACACTTACCATATTAAATCAAGACAATGCATTTTTCTTTGCAGTGTGTTCCAATGAAAATTAGAAGTATAATGGATCTCATAGGAATTAATAAATGCTATTGAGACAGAAGAAACTCAGAGTTTAACTGAAAATAATGGAGTATCAAACTGAAAATTAATATATTGACCCCTATTCATAATTTCTCTATAAAAATTAGAAAATTATATTCCAATAAAGAGACTTGTTACAAGAGCAAAATGCTTATTATGAGAATAATGTGCAATAAATCTGAGTACACTACATCTCTGCTATCACATGCAGCTGTCGCCATCAAAGCACAAAGATTAATTTTAGAAATGTCTGCAGCATCTGTTTTGCAGAGTTTTGGTGTTAACAGCCACTTATAAGCAGAATAAAACATAACACTTATTTCTGCTTCCAAACTGGGGCTTTCATCTGTGTGAGCCTCTGGTCTGCTTCATCAGCACAAGCAGGCAGCTCACACACCTAGGGTAGGTACACGCTGGAGTATTTCACCAAATAGTGCCCCAAACATCTAAAAAGCATATATAGTGACATTTACATCACGGCTCATTTCTCCCATGCCTGACTGTGGGCCCAATACTGAAGAAAGTTTTAAAACTACCCTTGCTACCTTTACCCACACGGAGCCCAAACATGCCAGAATTTGCATTATCTTGGTTCTGCTGAGGCCAGCTGGGCAGGGAAGTGGTGAAACAGTGCGGGGCTTGGCAGAGCTTTATTTCACAGTGCTACCTAGTGGTTTCTGGAATAAACGATGAGTTTGTCAAAATGCATTCTCCATACAGAACCTTACTTGGAAGTAAATCCAACTGTGTTTAAAACCTAAACTCCCACCACTGCCTGGGATGGGTAGGAACTATTTATTTACACTGCAGGGGGAAAAAAAAAAGAAGGAAAAAAATGTGTAAGAACACTTGCGAACTAATCCCAAGCGTTTCTGACTGGATATTCATACACCGTTGCACATCCACAACCCGGTCCCAACTTCCCACAGCTGTATCGGGTGCCAGGACAGGCAACACCTTTATTCCACAACCAGGATTTTTCCTCCCTCACCATTGCCGGGAAATAGCACAGGAACATGGAGCTAGAGGCATTCACGGCCCTTCAGGGGCTGTCCCTCCCCTTTTCATCCTCTCCCACAGCATCAACATGTTACCTCCAGACTCTGTGATCAGATTTTCCCAGATTTCCCACTCATCAGGAAGAGCCACAAAGCCCTCTCCCCTCCAAAACCCCTTCCTCGCTCTTCTCAAGCTTTCCTTTGATCCGCAACAGTTCAGCAACCGCTGCCACTGTCTTCTGCACAGCCCAGTATCACCTCCTCCCTGCCTCACATCTATCAGTCTATACTGATCTATAGATCAATCTATCCATTTTTCAGCATCACCGCTGCCCTCTGCCTACACAGAAGACAGCGCTGCCCGAGTGACAGGGTGCAAGGTTGAGGTGCTACAGCAGCACAAATAAATGAAGTCCTGTTAAAAACTGACAGGGCAGACCAAAAGCCAAGTCTGGCAGGATTCAGTGGAAGATGTTAAACCCAAGTATGAGACACGGTGGCTGGATGCGACAGTTTTCCCATATTTAGAAGGGGAAGAACGGTACTTGCTTCCCTGGGCAATGCCTTATGATCGCCAGATGAAAGGAGTCATGTAAGTACTAAGTAGTATTAATAGTCACAGGCGTAATATATATATACGAGAATAATATAGTCAAACAATACTTAACAGTTATTTCCAATAGCAACATTTGTATAATGCCATTGACACTCAACTGCTGATAAGTCGGACACACTTAAGGAATTTTAATAAGCCTTTGAAAAGGTTTAACTGATGTGAATTAAGCCCTGAGATAATTTAGACGCAGAGCTATCATTCTTCAGTTAAAAATAATTGATCTTGAATGTAAACGTCACATCTTACGCCCTAGTGTACAAAGGCAAAGAAAATGTCATTTGTCACCAGCAGCGTCTGGGGCTGATGAACACGTTTCTGGAGAAGCCGCAGTGCCTCTGAGCTGCGCCTGGACCGTACGAGGGACCCCACGGCTCTGTTCACCCGGGGAAACTTTTTCTCCCATGGGGTCACAGACAAGGTACCTCACAGGAATAAGAGTCATATATGTTAATTAACAATACATGTATGGTTATTACTACTAAATCCAGTGCCTTAGGCATTGTGGGCGAGTGCAGAAAGGACTGCTAATATCTTTTGGCTTTAATCCACAAAAATAGCTCTCCTGCCACTCCCCCTTTGCAGAGGCAGAAGCAAAGACTTCATCTAAAGTTTAGTACTGTACATAAAAGTTTTTTCTTTTGGAGAGGAGTAGTCTATATTTACTGCTTGTTGTTCCAGGCATTATGCTTTCCTAACTGGCAATTTCTCTCCCAGAGCTTGCTATCTTTTCTGGAATACTCTAATGGACACATCATATAATGCCTTTTTGACAAGGTGGTAAGACCAGAAGAAGCTCTTATTGAAATCTGCAAACCTAAACATCCACCCACATCTTTGTGGAAATTAATTAACTTGCAGTAATGAGAATGTAAATTCCCACTTGCCGTCTTTCAGCATGACTATTACCCTATTGTCTACAAAGTTATTTACCATTAAGTCTGTGAAAGATCAGGAACTAAGTTTGGGTCAAAGTCTGCAATTACGAAAGATACTGGTGCAAAGACAAAACTATTTTAAGCAAATCTGAAGATAAAGAGAATTGTGGTTTTTTTCTTTTTCTTTTCTTTTTTTCTCCCCCTTTTTTTTGGCTGGTTGGCTTTGAATAAGCAGACAGATTACTGGCACAAACCAGTCAGTGAAAGCTGGGAGTCACTGGCATTAAGCTATTTGCATTTTTGCTTCAGCTATTTTCAAATATCATCTCTGACATTTAAACAAATTGGAATAACATTATGATCCTTAGCAGCATTTGCAATTTTAGATCCAAATGAAAAGAAGCAAAAGCAGCATGCTTTTAATAAGATGGCTCAGAAAGGAATTCTTCATTGTTTAATCCAAAATATACACCATTTATATACATACAATAGATCATTTTTATATATATACATGCAATATATAAGAATACGCAGAACAGGGGAAGGCTTGCTTCTCTTGGAAACAAAGTATTTGCTAATATCAGACACAGGACAGGAGGCCACTGGATCAATAGACTTACTCCATATAGAAAAATCTTATCTTTGTTTTGGACTAGCTAGCCATAATGTCAGCACCTAGATGCCACTGACAGAGTTATCTCCCAGCAGCAATAGCTGTTCGGTACTTGGGTGACACCTATGAAAAGCCAATAACCCAAACAGAAAAATTTTGTCCCGCTGTCCGTTTTGAAGATAAAGGGAAAGTGACCCACCCCTCTCCGGTCTTTGTGCATTTATCAGGACTATGAAATAACGCTTTGCAGCCCGCGTGGGTTTTGGTTTCAAATCGCCATTCCTGTTGGGACGATGCAAACTGAAGAACTTGGGGGTACAACGAGACCAGACCCCTGGAGGGGTCAGATCCGAAAGCGTCCCTGGGTGGGATACTTCGCCATCACGCTGTTGAAAAGAAGAAAGCAAAAAGCTTTCATGTTGTTCTATATATATGTGGTTCTATCTATAGGGCCTGGTGTGTGCTGATCCCTGAGGAGACGTTCTCCCTGCCTGCCCTTTGGGCGCTTATCGCAGGACCAGAGGGACGCACGCAGCATTATCACCAGGCCAGGCTCGGAGCAGCCGAGTGGCATTTTCCTTTCATGCAGCCACCGACACCAACTGCGGGGCAAAGCGCTCCGCAGCGCCACGGCGCAGCCTCCGACCCTGCCTGGCAGCCTCTAAAAGCAGGAGATAAGTGGGATACGCCAGTCAGCTCTGATGTTGCAGCAGGAGACAAGGGTCAGGAGCGATAACATCTGATCAGTCTCACGTTGTGAGGTTAAAAATAAAAGGAAGCCCAAGTGGAAGCAAGAGACTGCGGCGGTCTAAGGTATGTCGAGATGTCACAGCACCCCAGGGAGAGACCTTCACCAGATTTGCTTCTCACAACTCTAACCAAGTTATTTTTAATGACTTTGCATGGCTGCGTGAGCCTCGCGATCGTCCAGCATTTTAGCACCCAAGACCTCACCCCGAGGCAGATGCACAGCCACGATTACAGCAGCTCTTGCTTTACAGTAGTACCCGAGGTCCGTGCTGGAACCGTGCCGTTTTCCTCAACGCCACGCGAGCCCAGGAAGGCCAGGCTGGGCCCTTCCTGCTCACACGGAGCAAGTGGGAATGGCCAGCGGGTGAGGATGTAGCCAGGCAAAGAGAAATTGGCAAATCGCTAACGCTCCAAGGTTATGATTTAGGTGCTCAACACTTACGTGATTGGCTTATATCATGACATTAAAAGCACAGCCCAAACCAGAGGCAAATAAAATTAAAAGCTGCTTTTTCTACGAAGAATTCCATAGGGTTCACATTTAACGTGTTTGCTTGCTACTGTGAAGACCATATATCTGCTTGTGTAGAATTTGATACTTTTCATGATCACATGGTGCCAGAAGCTGGGAGTTTATTCCCCATATTGCTCGTGCTGGTAGGACCAGCAGCCCCAGCCCAAAGCACAGAGAAGGGACTTTAGTCTGGGAAATCAGTGCTGGCTTCACTGCCCTTAACCAAGTGCACTTACTTGGACACACATGGACACAACAAGGTAACATTTCCCAGTGACTTTGCAGAAGTGTGAACAGTTACAGACAGCAAAAGACTTTAATATTAACCACACGTGCCGTGTCTCTACTAACTTGAATAGAGAACTCAGTGTACACCACATGAAAGGCCAGGTCCTAAACCCAATTAAGTCAATAAAGATTCCCAGTCCCTTCCTCAGGCTGTAGTTGTCTCTTCATGTGGAAGAAGATCAGATCTTAAAGGCAGAGTTACAGAGCACTGGCACATCCAGAGCATCTCTCTTGATGCATCACTCGATGAAACTGGCACAGGAACATGCAATGGAAGACTTTGTGAGAAAACTAAATTCTCAGCTCAGTGGCACTGTCATTTGCCTTGTTGCACAGAGCAGCCCCAGACCCTGTTCGTACCATTTGATATAAGCAAGCAGATAATATTTAGTTTATTCAGTGTAACAGTCTCAGCCTAGACAAGTCCACAGTCAGCTACACGGACAGACACCCACATTAAGCCAGTCCACAAACAGCTTTAGATAGTGGTAGGATGATGCAAGAGCCCTGGATGCATTTTATACAGCTGAAAACCCAACGGCGCAATGGGACAGATGCAGAGATAGCAGATGGAGTAATAACTGGTTATGTGACTCCCAGTTGCAATTAGTCGATCGAGTCAAAGATCCCAGCACAGCCTGCAACCAGGAGAACATCAGTTTTCAGGAATGGGTCATCCCTGCTTGACTGGCAGCTTGGGAAGTGTTTATTCAGTGAATATTTGATGCGAGCATGGACATTCACAGTACACTGGGCAACCGGAAAGATAAAGACGATTACTGCTCCAGATACCACAGTAGCTAGTTATACTACTTACACAACATGAATTTAAATGATGTGATTTGAGATTTGTTTTCAGAAAGTGCTGGCATTTTAATTTTTTTTTTCCCTACCAAGCTTTAAGCAATGCAGTACACAGAGAAAGATGAGAAATCTGACTTCTCCACCTGCGAACTTTTTAGGTTCAATTAGCCTTCTTGTTTCTTTATAGATAAGTGACAAATCCTGCAGCCACCAAATCTTGGAAAGACTACATCATCATCAACTGATCCTGTTATTCCCTAACAAGCATACCTAAAGATGTACATGATTGAGAAATATTCAATTACATCATCAACTGATGCACTGGAAGAGAGAACCAAAGTGTTGGACTAAAATTTAAAGTACAAATACAAGCTCCTTCCACTTCTTTTAAGTTGAAATAGTTTCTCAACTAGTGTAAAAGTACCATACTTAAAAGTACAAATAAGGACTGAATGGGGGCCAAGAGAGCTGAGGCTGTTCAGCCCAGAGAAGAGAAGGCTTCTTATCAAGGGGAAGAGGATCTTAGCCATCTCTAGAAATACCCGAAGGGAGGGTGCACAGAGGAGGGAGCCAGGCTCTTCCCAGTGGTGCCCCGTGACAGGACGAGAGGCAATGGACACAAACTGAAACACAGTAGGTTCCCTCTGAACATCAGGAAACATGTTTTTACTGTGAGGGTGACTGTGCACTGGAGCAGGCTGCCCAGGGATGCTGTGGAGTCTCCATCCTTGGAGATACTCAAAAGCCATCTGGACAGTCCTGGGCAACAGCTCTAGGTGGCCCTGCCTGAGCAGGGGCTTGGACCAGATGACTTCCAGAGGTCCCTGCCAACCTCAACTGGTGTGCGATGCTGAGAAACATGGATAACCAGGGAAACTGAACAACAGCAGACAAAACTTCCAGCCCTATTAAAAGGGCTAAGTTTTGAAGCAAGGTTCCTGTTCTCACCAACTACCCTCAGAGAAAGAACTGCATCAATCTCTCAGCAATCAGAAAAAAAGTCATTGGGGGATACTTGGCATTTATACTGCAGAGCATCAGGACTGGTCCATACTGCGGCTGCCACTCTGCTCTGGCATCACTGAGTGCGTTTGGTTGTGGTACACAGCACCTGCTGCCTATTTGGAGAACACTTATCTCACCTTTAAGGGACAGAAACACAGCAAGCACTCAAGCACCAATTACACTTCGCAGCAATATACAGACACCACATCTTGCCAAAATACTTGCTTAAGATTTCTTTTCTGGTGGAAACACACCATTACAAATAGGAAGGCAAGGCAACAGTAATCTGATTTCCACCCCCCCAAAAGAAAAGCCCCACATATTTGCAGACAAGTATGCACATGCCCCCTGGATATTCTCAGTCCCCAAAGATTCCAGCCTGACTTGCCTGGCTTGCTCTGGACCACTTGGCATGTGATAGCAGCCGCACACATTTGGCAGAGACATTTTTAGAAACTTCCAAGCTATGAATTCACCCTTCCATTTTGGTAAAGCCAGTTATGTGGAAAGCATTTCAAAAGCAGAACTTCAAATACAGACTTAATTTCCCTTCAATTCTTACGGGGGGGTGGGCATGCAAATATTACACTTTTCATTTATTTTCCCACAGAGACTTATCCTGTAATATTTCTGTATCTGCTGACACTATAATCAATAACAAAATAATTAAGTCAAATAAAATAATTTTTTTCAACACAGTTATGCCATATGTTAAAACTATTTCCAATTCCTTCCCTCAGGTCTGTGTTTTATTGCAAACACTAAAAGGTGACTTTCCTTGACAACATACATCTAACGAAATGCTTAGGAAGTGACCTTCATGCTCCACGCTTCAGGGATGTACTGGGGAGATACCCACAACCCCAGCTACAGCAACACAGATACTCAGCAGGCGCCTGCTCCTGCCCACAGGCTTTCCACCATGGCCACATAGGAACGGAGACCAGCATCACATCTGCATCCACAACCCGCTAACCATGTGCTGGCAAAACAGCTAAATACCTGTCAGTGCTGCCTGGCTCCTGACACATGGAGGTGCCTTTCAGGCATTTTCCCCTTTTCCCCAGGTGTTCAGAAAAAGCAAACTGATCACAGTTGGTTGGACTCCCCAGGCAGGACCTGACAGGGACTCTCAGAAACCAGCAAGTTCTAAACCTCTAAATCCACTGAGGCAATCAGAACTGCCCCATCCTCATCCCTAAGTGGCTCCAGCTGCACAGCAAAACACCCCATGTCCTTTAAATGGCTTCAGTCCCCTTTGCCAGGAGGACACAAGTAGTTAACCAGCACTCAGCTGATGAGCAGGAGTTCATTAACCCACAGCTGCTTGATTGGTACCAGCTGCCTGTCTCAGCCCCCGAACTCCAGGGCAAGGAGATTTCAGGCCCTTTTTAAGCTCATAGTAGTTCCTCATTCCTCGTTTTAAAGGAGTGTTATTCTTTGAAGTAAAAAGATTTTCACTGCAACTGTTTTAATACAGTGAATCCCACTATCAGGTTGCAGCGACCACATCTGATACCTGCTGCCTCAAGGGGAGGAATGGTCCAGGTAGCAACAGGAGCACTCCTGTTTGCTTTTACTTGCATATGAACCTTCTGGCACAGCCCTGAACACTTCTCCAGAGCCCTCTTTCTTTCTTCCTCTAAAGCTCCCCAAACACCTTCTGCTTCTGCAGTCCTGGAGCTCCTGGTCTCAGGAGGGCTCTGGCCCTTGGCCCTCAAGTCATGCCTGAGCCCAGAAGTGCAGAGGGAGCAGAGACCATCCTCTTCTCACCATCCCTGATGGGTCTGCTGCACTTGTCAGGGCAAACATGAAGGGTGAAGCACGTAAAAAAACACTACTCCCTTTGAAATGAATTGGTGTGATGCCAGTTTTTACCCTGCAACAACACAACCTTGGGCATGCAGCAAAAGCAAGACCCTGAGACACACCATCCTGCGTGATTCAAACCCCACCTTCATATTCAGAGGTGGCCATGGAGACCAGTGGGCTACCCAAAAGGCAGAAAATGCAAATATAAATCCCCCCATAGACACAGAAGAACTGCACAGGCCTAACTTTCCGCAATCCCTGGATAAACAACATGAGTATCAGACAACAAAAAGCCAGGAACAACCACGGTACTGCTCCCACTCACTTATTCAAAAGGTCAGATATAGAGACCTACCTGCAAGCCAGGAACAAGGTCTGTAGGCGAGGAACAAGCCAGACACCATGTTACAGCCCTGAGGGAGGATGTTTGAGCACACCCACTCAGCCATCCCCAGCTGCAGGCCATATGGGCTGATGGAGGCATCCCACCGTGCCCAGGAGGGATCCAAGGCAGCCACCACCAGCGCTGGCTCTGCTCCAGCACCCCACCACTAAGCCAGGGTGTCTACTGAGGCACCACTTGGGATGGGTGGCCCCACGTGTTAGAGATGGTGCTTCACCGAATCACCCTTCTTACCCTAAAGAGGAAATAACATTTATCTTGCTGTCTCTACTGATCGTTTCTTTTCAGGTCTGTGGCCCATCCGGAGCCTGGATGCTTTCTCGCTGCCTATGGAAGGAAACGGTTCAAGTACCAAGTGCTGCAGATCGACCCGTTGCATCCCAGGGAGGATTTCTACTCTTCCCCTCTCCCAAAAGGTCCAGTTGTCCTTGATCTTTTTTCACTTATTTCCCTTGTCTCCAAGGGCTGTAAATTGACAGTCAGTTTATACAGAGCAGGCAGGTATGTTTACAAAAGAACTAGATTTTTTTTTTAATGAAATCCAGATGCAACAGAAAGCAAATGTCATAAGGAAGGTCCTTAAAAGTTATTTTTTGCCCTCAGAGTGTTCCAGCAGGTCAAGGTCTGAAAGCTAAAATTTCAGTAACAAGATGAGAACAGAGTAAAAACCAAGCCATTCAGCAACAGACCTTTTATTTTCCCCCAAACTGCTACATTACAATCCCCATCCAAAAGATTACCCCTTTAAAATGAACTTTACTGAAATTGTCAGCACTGTGAGAAAGCTGCTGCTTTTTTTCAGGTTGATCTACATTCTGACAGGACCACGTCGCAAAGATAAACCCAGTGAAACTTCCTGCAGACAGTCGCGCTGCATCACTGCTTACAGCAGAGCTCTCCCCTCTGCTTAGTGTCCCAACAACCTATTTTTTTATTGCATCCATATGAGGGAGGAAATACTGAGGCAGCTAGTGTTTGACCACCTGCAGGTACCATGTTTCAGAAAGATGAGACTGTTTTCAAGCCGGCTGAAAAAAATGAAACCACATTGCTACATCTGTCCCAGGAGCAGTAAGTAGTCCATAAAGGGAGAATTTTATTGACTGTTCTGAAGTTGCATAAAACGTCACTGCACTGCTGCTTTGGAAAATAGGAACTGCTGCACAGCAATTAATTTTAAATGTATTTATAATCTAAATAATCTCCATGTCTTAAATATTATTTATATTTAAAGCTATATTTTCCAAGACTGGGGGACAAGTGGACACACTTTTATCATCCTTTGTACATTTGTACACATCTCTGCAGGGGGCACAGGGACAAGCGGGCTCCAGAGAGGGCAGGAGCCTGACGCTAGAGATGCTATGTGTGAAATGCAACAGCCAGTATCACTGGGATGGATGAAACTTGCTCCGTTGTGGCCCCAACTTGCAGACTACACAATGCTCTCGGTTAGCAGCCTGCTCATCAGAAGACTTCCTCCAAAGCAAGGCTTTTATTATTATTAAAAAGCACACAAGTGTTGACTTTGTGCAACATATCTTTTGTAAGCCAAGTAATTTCACTCTTATTCAAAACCAGAACATGCACATTGTCAATTTATTTCAATCTTTGTGTAATTCTGTATCTCAGGGAAGGCTATTAGGAGGGCTGCACTGAAATACGATGAATAAACCATACAGAAAAAGCCACATCCATTCTGTCTAGTCTGCATACTACAGGACTTCCAGGGCAAGAAAACGCTCTCCACTCCCATGCAGTAGTGCCCTCTGCGGGATGTACCCATCCTAGTGCAGAGGTTTCCAAATCCCTTGTTACTACCCTAGGAAGAAAGGCTCAGGTATCAACTCTTCAGGCAGAGCCCTTGATTTTAAACTCAATTACAAATTCCAACTTTTCTTGTTTATGCACATAGCCACGCAATCACCACTTCAGCTGTCCCATACTCCAGTTTGGATTACTACAACCTACTGCCTCTTCCGTCTTTAACCAAGCTTGTGGCAGCTGCCAAAAAAGGGTAAACTGTGACTACTGGTACGATCTAGTAAATGAATATTACAGTGACAAGATAATCGACTGGTCACCTCTTCTCTCTAAACGTATGTCCTGGTTTCAGCTGGGGCAGAGTTAATTTTCTTCCTAGTAGCTGGTATAGTGTTATGTTTTGGGTTCAGTATGAGAAGAATGTTGATAACACTGATGTTTTCAGTTGTTGCTAAGTAGTGTTTATACCAAGTCAAGGATTTTTCAGCTTCTCATGCCCAGCCAGCAAGAAGGCTGGAGGGGCACAAGAAGTTGGGAGGGGACACAGCCAGGGCAGCTCACCCAAACGGGCCAAAGGGATAGTCCATACCGTGTGACGTCATGCCCAGTATATAAACTGGGGGGAGTTGGCCTGGAGGGGATGGATCGCTGCTTGGGAACTAACTGGGCATCAGTCAGCAAGTGGTGAGCAATTGCATTATGCATCACTTGTTTTGTATATTCCAATTCTTTTATTATTACTGTCATTTTATTATTATCATCCTAATTATTACTATTTTCTTCCCTTCTGTCCTATTGAACCGTCTTTATCTCAACCTACAACTTTTACTTTTTTTTTGATTCTCTCCCACATCCCACGGCAGGGTGTGTGTGAGCAAGCAGCTGCGTGGTGCTTAGTTGCTGGCTTGGGTTAAACCACAACCTACTATTGAGAACAAACTACAAAGGTAACCTAGCCTCAAATTTCACATAAACTTATATACTGCTATTTGCTTGACATTGTATTTCTTAGGATATATGCACTGCCTTTTAAAAAGTTTACTTCTAACCACTAAATTAAGGCAGTATTTAACCATTCTATGAGAGTTTCCTAAACAGAACATCAACTTCACCAGTCAGCTCTGAAGAAGCAATGAAACCATCTCCAGAGGGGAAGGCAACATCAGTTTTAAGAACATTGCAGTACAGTTTTTGGTACTTCAAAGTACTACATGGAGTGTGGCAGGTTGGCATTTATGTTATTAAAGCAAATCAACTACCATTACTAAAGCACAAGAGATAGGGAAAGTAATAATTGTAAAAGATTTTACTAACTGAGAGAAGATCAAACATACGAGCAAGGAAAACTTTAAAATGTACAACTTGGCAGTATTTTGCAAATATAAAGTATTAAGTGGAATTTTATAAAGAAAAGGAGCAAAAAGGCTTTTGATTTCAACAGATTGGCAATGTAATTCTCAAATCTACTGTGTGAATTAATAGTAACAAATGGGGCTCCCATTTTTGCTTTCGTCAGAGCCCTCCCAAGGCCAGAGGAATAGAGCCAGACTGCATGTGTTCTATGCTCCCAGAAAAAAACAATCCATAAACAACCACTGCTGTTAAGTATTAAGCAGAATTTTTACACTGGAAGTTATTCAGGCTCTTTCAATCCATTTGACTTTGTTTTTAAACAAAACTCAGTTTACATGGATACAATAAATAGTTTATTAACGGAATGTATGCAAGTTTCTCTCTTCCATCCTTCCTCTTACTCTCAGCACCTTAAACACAGATGTCAAAGCAGCTTCCAGTCCAACCCAAGGACACAGCTTAATTTCAAGGCAAAATGAAGAGACGTTGAAAGCTAAGACTGGCACCTTTGGGTGCCTAGTTCCTCAAGTGTTTGTCTGGTTACCCAAACCTACAGGCAAATTGGTGTTTCTTCTTTCCACACCTTGATCTACTTGATTCTTCCTGACTTGTGCTCATTTAAGCTCTTCTTAGGCAGGTCGCATGCTCTGTGGGGACAGTATGAAGTCATGCCTGCTCTAACGCTCTTTCAGCTATTGCAATATCCCTTTATTATTTTATTTAAAAGCCCTATTATGCTATCTCTTTCTGATCTTTTGTAATAGTTCAGTTTAGCTTTGGAATTTTACAAAAATGGAAAGAGTCTTTTTTTCAAAATATAGAGCACTGTGGCCAGGAATAAGGCAAGGGCGAGAAAGATTAGCAGCTTGTCCGTCAGTTCCCTGCGATTGTACTTTGTTATTAGCTTTCGCCCCAACTGAATTGTCCCAGACATGGACTTAAATTCTTCATTTGCTTCCAGGATGGTTCGGGAAGAATTGGCTGAAATTAAGGGGGGAAAAAAAAAAAGTCAGCTGGTTGCACTTCAAAAATACATGACAAAGGATATAAGCATGCAATATTTGGCAATACAGATAGTGCCCGTGAGACCCTTCTGGGTCAGACTGACTTATGGGTAAGACAAAGGCAGATTGTGTTCTTGCAGAAGCTTTCACAACTCAGCAGTCCTGATGTGCTAAGGAAAAATGCAAAGCAAAATAAGAGTACTGAATGGCTTAAAGGCTCTACGTCCTGTTCCTGAATTTTTAATTTTTAGGTTACCAGATAAAATCTAGTTCCTATTTTTTATGAACAAAGTCAGTGCTACCTGAGAGCTCGCTGGAAGCAGAGTGAAATAAGAATGGTGCTAGAACCACTAATTTAAGAGAGAGAAGTCACCATCACTATCAGCATCAGTTCTAGCAGCAGCAGGACAGGTCAATATTTGAATACATTAATTGCACAACTGAAACTGTTCCTCCAAGCCAGAGCAGTGCATCAGTGGGATTCACACAGGGTTGCAGAAAGTGAAAAAGCAGCATGCAGCAGTGAGAGATCCTTAATTATTCAGCTCAAACAATTTCAACAGTTTTTAATAGTTATTTTTGACAAACATAATTTTTTTTTTCTAATAAAAAAAAGAGAAAATTAACTAGAGGAAAAATGTGTTGATTGGTCTCAACTAAAGACAGAATTTGAGAATACACCAAAACAGCAAGATGGAACATCGGTCCCTTTCAACTTCTCCTTCCCTGTGAGAAAACAAACAAGGAAGCAAGCAAACAAATGCCCCAAACTCCTCAGTCTTCCTCCTTTCACTAAATGAAAGCAAAAGCCCAGGAGTTCCCTTTTCCTTATATTACAGAATGCACACCCTGTACAATAGTGAATGCTGGTATATCGCTCTATACTGAACTGATTGATTAAAGACAGGTCAAGCTCCAAGCATGTTTTCCAGTTCACAAAAACAAGCATAGTAGAAATATGCCTGTAGTTGCAAACCATTATGTTCCATCTTAAAGAGGCATTTTCATCCAAGTGAAAATAGAAAACTTGTTTCCCATCGCTAATGACAAAGCAGAGTTTCCCTGCTTCACAGCTGCATATATTCACTGCATACTAGGAAAGGACTTGCTCAGGAAAAAGGAAATTCTAACTACTGATGCAGAATCTGCAGCTGGGTTTTGTAAATGACCTTTGATAGTTTTTCCCTTGATGAACTCCAAGTGCTGTTCAGTAAGAAACAGGGTGAAAAAGTGTCTGCCAAACTGTCTTTTTAATGGGACAAGAAACATGCTACTTTTGCATGAACAAACCGTGCCCAGCTGCCATCCTCAGATGGGGGCAGAAAACAAGGAGGGCAAAAGTTGTGTTATTTATCTTTGTCGTTAAACTGTTCTCTCTTCTGCCCAAAAGTACAGCTAGTAAGAGGCCCAGGCAACACAGATCTAACTTCTAAATGCTTCATGAATCACCAGTTCTGACAGGTCACTTGATTTATTGTCTTAGGAGTCTAAGCCAAAGAACTGGGTGAAATCTTGGTTTCACAGTCCCTGATGCGCTGCTGACAGAGCAAGTGACCTTGGGTTCAAGTCACTTGATCTCCTTGTCTCTTAGTCATCCCAGCTGGAGACTGGGCGAAAACAGTCTTCCAGCCATACTAAGTTTTCTCTGTGTATGGACTTGTACCTATGCTTTCATTTTCTATACTATTAACAAATGCATGCCAGGACAGTAGCACAGAATAACGCCAAACACACTCTTAGCACCGTGTGAGCTCACATTGCTTTTACAATTGCTTTTATGTGAAACTAAAAGAAAAGCTCCTCATCCTGCCCCCTTTTTGTTTTCATAATCATGAAACAGAAACTCCAACAAACAGCTTCACGCAATGCACATTATTATTTTCTATTTATGTCCAACCGTTAGAGGAGTTCTGCTGGATGGTCCTTTAATTAGCATCATAGTATGTTCTCCTACAGCAAATCAGGTTTCCACTATGCTCCACACCACGTCAGTTTGCCTCTCCCCATCCTAACAGAACTGGCGAAAGGTGCTTCAATCATCCAATCCATACCCAAACCCCCAAATAACATCTGTACCTAGGGTTTGCACGGTCTCCTCACTCTGCTGTACTTGCTGCGACATCATCCTGCTAATGCCCATCAGGCTCTCTGTGATGTTACTTGCACTCTCTGCCAGACTTTCCTTTGTAGTCTTCCTGAAAAAGAAAGGGAAAAAGTAAAGCAGGACGGGATAAAATTATGTCTTTGGGTACTGTGGGGAACATGCTGCTGACAGGGACCTTAGTATAGAGCTTGAAACCAAACATCTCTGCCGATGTACGAAAGACACAACTAGTTTTTACTGCATGAGAAATTCAGATTATCTTCACTAAACAAGAAAAAAAAATAATCACAAAATATTAAAGTAATGAGCCTAAACAACTGCTAGTGGCTCAGAATATCACAGGGGCCCATATTTCACCACTTATTCATCCATGACTGTACAACTTCATGAGCTGATATGGAAGTACTGATACAAACTACCACTTTATTATCCTGAGTATCCCATTTGTTGCTTCATGACACTGAATACGCCAACTTTTCAATACAGAAATTACATAAGATTACATCCAGTTCTGCATGTGAAAACAGCTTGCATAATGATCCATTACTTGTTTATAAGCCTGATTGCAATCAATGTAAAAGACAGTCAGAAAAATTATGAAGGCTAACTTAGCCCCTTTTCCGCTTAGATATGCCAACGCCAAGAAAACCTGAAATTATCACAATCCTTAACAGTTTATATCAGCACAAAAGGTAAAGGCACTCATAAAAGAAAAGCTATGTTCCACATACAATTAAGTAACTTCAAAACATTACATCACTTCCATTTAAAACTAGTGAATATACAATACTGTTTAAATCTCAGATCATACAGTGGGATGGTATAATACCTTTGTCTTAAGGAGTCTCTTCCCTGCAGCAGTTGATCTTTCTCAGAGTTGTCGATAGCAATTTTGCAAGCTAGATTTGCCTTTCTCCAAGCTGCCTGATTGCTGAAATCACAAGAGTACAATGTTGTAACGTGATGGTAACACCTTGCAAGCAAAAACAATTTTCACAAAGCAATCACCACTGTAACTGAGCACCCCAAATACATGCAGGGACTTTCTTTATATTACACCATAGAATAAGAATATACTGTCCTTTCATTTCTTCTCCTAACTGTATTGTTTATGGAGCAAGGGAAGAAGAGAACTGTGCCAGCTGTCAAATGGCAGACTCTCAAGCCACCTACTTACATGCTCAACTGCTCAAAGGGACAGACCGTGGTTAAGGAGTCAGGCCAGGAGGGAGGCAAGGAGAAGGGAGTCCTGCCCTTTCCATCCCTGATCCTCTCTTTGTCTCGGGCGAAACAGCATCATGTCAGCGACCGCATTTGCACAACAGGATCCGAGAGATGCTGTACAGAAGTCAGATTATCTCTGGTTACGGGGCACCTGTAAACAGCACCGGCTGCCCAACCCACCTGAGCATTTGTTTCTTATGGTTTTCCACCTCCCGCAGCAAGGCTTGCTTCTCCGACTCTTTATCCTGCTCCTTCGCCATCTGTTCGAGCTCCTTTGGCAGAAAGCAGAAACACGAAAAAGCTGATCAACGACTGCTGCCACCTCCAACCGGCGGGCCCCAGCCCCGGCCAGGGAGTGAATTAAGGGCAGATCGACCCCATAAACGAACACCCCACGGCCGGGGCTCCCCCCTACCCCACGCCAGCGGCCCCCTGCGGCCTGGCGCGAAGGCCGGTCACCGGAGCGGCCCCCGCCCGGGAGCCTCACCTGGATGCGGCCGCGGAGGTGGCGGAACTTCTCCTTCACGGCGGCGTTGAGCTCCGTGAGGGCGCTGAGAGGCCCCGGGCAGTCCCGGATGTCCTGGAAGACAACGGCCCGGTCAGCGCGGCCCGCCCGGGGGCTCCCCGCGGGAGTCGGCGGCCGCCCCCGCAGCCCTGTCAGGGGGGTCCCGCCGCGAGGGGGGCGGGCGGCGGTACCTGCACGGCCGCCTTGATCTCCAGGTCGAACTTGACGATCTCCTGGTGGCAGACCCGCACCGGCACGCAGGCGGCCGCCGCCATCTTGGGAGGGGAGGGGAAGGCCGAGGCGGCGCCGCCGCCCGGCCCGCGGGCGCCCCCCCGCGGGAGAGAGGCGGGAGGCGCCGGCCCGGCCTCCTGCCGCCCGCGACCGCGACGGAGAGCGACCGCGGGGGCTCGGCTGAGGGGGCCCGCGGGTGGAGGACGGCAGGCGGCCGTTCCGGTCAGCGGTTGGCGGTGCTGGGCTGAAGAAGGCGGAGCGCCTTCCCTCGGGGCAGCCAGTGTTCCGGCTTTTACAGTTCTTCGGGTAGCGAAACGTTCCTTCGCGCACCGCGTCAAGGCGTGGAAAGGGGGGGTTGTTAGCTGACAAGGGCTAAGGTGGGTCCCTCAGCCTTCGTGAGCTAAAGAAAGGGCCCAAAGCAGCACCCACCGTGACACCCAGGAGAAGCAACGATAACATCGGGGCTGCACGGGCCTCCGAGGCTGCACAGCTCTACCCCCAGCAGAGCCCCCCACGTTTCTGGTGGACAGGCCCAGGCCACCGAGGTCTTCGCACCGCAGCGGCAGGGCAGATGGCTGGTGTCAGCGCGAGGAGGCTGGGCGAACAACAGGAGGTGCCTTCCGTACCCCTGAAAGGAGGAGAGGGGAGGCAACGCGATGACCCTTTTGCTTTTTCCACAAATTCCTCCCCCTGCTGCCCTCAGACCGTGCTGTCTGACAAACCAGGTTTGGACAAAGCTAGTAGGTGTTGAAGACGGAGACCCTTTTCACGGCCATTACAGAAAGCCAGTCAAAGGACCTGGTGGGTTGCAGTCCAGGTTCTCCTGTGGTCCCACTATGCTGACCCAGCAGCTCCTGGTACGAGCGCTGGCTGACCGGGGCAGGGGGGAAACAAGTTACTTCCTTACCTAGCTAGGATCCCTTCCAAAGGAAAGTCGCTAACAATACCAGGAGACTGAGGGCATTTACTTCAAGGGAGCACACGCTGTTCACTATCACTCCACACATGCAATGATTCGAGACGGTACTTCCTCCACAATTTTTATTTTAAATTACAAAGGATGTTGCATACATTGATGAATTTGTATCTGAATAGAAGTGCTAGGGATCAAGGGTGACAGAGTAAACAAAGTCAATAGTTTCATTGTGCCTCTTTAAAAAAAAAAATAAAAACTGCACAACTATTAACCAACATTAAACATTGCAACTCTTAACAACCATGCTTTTAACAAGGTAGATTTATTTTCTAACAGAGACAAGACTTTCAGTAAGTTTTTCTGAGCTCCAGTTGGAAGTTGATTATAGAATATCAAGGACAGCATTACAATCATGACCCCAAGCATAGGCAGAACAGGATGCCATGTTTTGTTTAAAATGCTTTTTTTGCCTGTCAACCACCTACATCCGCATGTGCCACCAGCCTTAAGAGTTCACCCAACCACAAATACTGAGCAGTAAGTTTTACTTGGACATAATATTCTGCAAGGATAGACAATTCAAATCAGAATGTATGAATATCCATCATTATAAGAAAGATCAATAAAATTAAGTGCTACAACTAGGCTCTGTTTCTTAATCAGAAGCTTCTGATAGGGCGGAGTGTGCTTTTGCCAATACTAAATCCAATCCAGAAGTTTTCCTTACCGTAGCTAGTTAACTCACCCAAATTTGACTTACATAGATACCCAACTAAAAAATATTCTTAACTCAAGAAAAACACTAAACACTTATCTAAAAAGTTTGGAGTTTTATTTTTTTATGGAAAAAAAAAAAAGTGGCTTAAAATAGCTCTGGCTCCACAGCTCATTAGAAAGACAATAAATGCATAGTCAGTATTTGCTCTTGTGGAAGTTCATGAATGTCTAAGAGGCTGAGGATTATAATTCAGTGCGCACACACACCTTCTTATCATGCTAGAAGCATTGGGGGAAAAAACATGGCATATTGTGAAATGTAAATTGTAGAAAGATAGAGACATTTTTGTATGCTGCAAAGAAGATATAACCTGAAAGTGCCATCTTTTGTTAATGACATTTAAGAATCCCAATTTATATTGGGAGATATTCAAGAGTGGTGTTTTCTCAACATACTAATGCCCTTAGTACAGTTACAAGAAGAATCAGTCACTGAAGCAGTAACTGTTTGAAATGTTTCACACGATCCCTGGGGTAAACAAAATAAACCTCAGCTGTGTGCAAGGCTGTGTCAATAAGCCAAGACCACATCTAGCAGCACACTTAACTAGGTGATTCCAACTGAAGCCTCCAACTTAAAAAGAAAATAAAATCATGATTAGATGCATTCTCGAAATTCAGGTCTCGAGGCCAAATACAGATCCTAACATTGACAGTACATAATTGGGTTATGCCTCAACAGAATTTCAGGAAGACTAGCAAGCACGTTTGAGGAACAGAATTGCATTTGCTATTTCTGCTGAAGGCAACTTGTATACAACCCTTTGAAATTCTCCTGATAAAGCCTTTTAGAGCTTTAAAAGAATAGCTATGTTTAAATGATTTATGGAAAAAGAAAAGCACATCCAGTCTTTATATTTTGTGAATAAGCTAACTGTTTTATTAATGAAGGCAAGTATCAGATAAATATTAGGGGGGGATCTTTTTAAAATAAAAGTAAAAACTGACACCCCTGTATTTCAGAAGTGTCTGGCTGCTTTTAGGTTAGTTAAAAGACCCTTCATCATCCATTTTAGGTTTTTGTTTGTTTGTTTTTTTAAAAAAAACTAACATTTTTTCCTGGCCCTTAGTATGGAAAGTCTATCTATAAAAGAATTAGGAACTGAACACAGCTGAGCCTGACTCTCACATCAGCTTTACAGCAATGCAACTTCATTAAATCACAATGGTTTCAACTGGTATGATAAGAAAATCCAGCCCATCCACACGTAAACATAGCTTTAGTAGCAAGTCTCTCTCATCCAAAAAACAAGTACTCACCAAGTATCAGTAAGTGTGTTCAATAAACCATAAAAGGAAGCATTAGCAAAAGGGGTTTAGGGCTAAAAACCACCCTTCATGAGCACCCCCACATTTTGCAAGGCCATTCAAAAACTGGTCTTCCATATAAATACAAAAGGACTACTATTGAGAGAAACTGAAATCAGATCTATCCAGACTTTCTTCAGGATGCTTTTATCAGTTCTGATTCAATTTCAGGAGGGTTAGGTTTGAAGAGTTCAGAGGGAATGAAAAACATTTAGTTCTAGATGTACAAGTAAGGCACAATATAAAGCCACATCATCATCTGTCATGAAGGAAGTAGGAAAGGACAAGAATCATACATGGTACAGTAGAACAAACAGTCCATCAATTCAAAGTGTGGCACCTAAGTTCAGACTGACGAGATCTCAACAAGAGCAGTTATGACAGCATGCTTTTAATATGGAAACAAATTCTAGAGAATCCAGTGTATCAGAAAAAGGAAGAACTTTTGTTTGTATTAAATAAAAAAAATGTATAATTGTTTTTGGATATAGGATTAAAAGTGAATATTCACAATGCCTACACTCAAAAACAAACAGAAAAAATCCAGGACTTCATTAAGATCCACATACCATGTATGAACACTGAAAATCTTTAGAAAATGGTCTTCTCTAAAGATCATCCAAAAATGCATGCCACAATTGCCAAAAAACAGAACATGTACAGTTGTTGGTTTTTATAACCTTATAAGATTTTTTGTTTGTGATAAGTATACACTAAATGTATATATTTTAATGACACTAGAGGAAGCAGATTGTTACTGGCATTAAAGTACAACCATTTCTAGACGGTTTAAATGCCACAGAGTCCCCTGGTTAAAATGTAAAGCTGCACAGCTTGCCTATGTCACCTTTATGATAAAGTTAAACCAGCAAAAGGTCTTATCTTTACTCTACATTTTACTGCCAGGTTTTATTTATATCAAGTATCGCTGCAGCATTCTGACCAGCCCAGAGTTAGCAGCAAGTGGCAGGAATCATATAAAACGCAGTTTCTTTTTTTTTTTTTTTTTTTTTAAACAAAGTGCTTTTCTAAGATATACATACATATAAATAGGTACAAAATAAAGTGTCAACATTAAAAAGCTCAACTATTTAAAAGCTTTAACTTAAAATAATACATAGAAAACACTGAAATGCAAGGGTATGGAATTCACTAAAGATTCAAAGTCTACTTTGAAATGCTAGACCAAAATCATATTCTGGTTTTCAGACAAAAATAAAAAGCTATGAAGTTATATTTGCCCAGTAGTTCTGAGCAGTGAAAAGGGGCTTTTTAATACCTTGTCAGTTTAATTTGTCACAGAAATTTTTACCTGATTGCAAAACTGCTCTCTTAATGTTTAGAAATGCTGCCTTGTCTACACAGTTTGGATATAGCATATATACCTCTCGTATCTGAGCAGTGCGTTAACACCATTCATCAGAAAGGAACAGTATTCAAATCTTGGTACAGACATGGCCTTAACTTCACAGGAGACATTCTTTGTCGGGGTTTTATGGGCCGTATGCATCTCCAGAATAACTGCAACATTGGCAATAATTACAATTGGAATACATCTGACCCACTGTGTAAAGCAGCAGCCAACTCTCACCTCGCCCTAAAAACAAAAACACCTGAAACAAAACCACCCACATTCCACTCAGATTTTGCAAGTCTTAAGTGGATTTACAAAGTTTTGCCTAAATTGCCCTGGGTATTTGTTCAGTCTCTTGTAGGAAAGACTTTCTGTACAGCTCAGTAGTGGTATTTTGGCCTCCTCCTCCCTTCTGAGTCTTCCAAAATATTTAGATACAAAGTAAGCTGTGGGCACACTCACAAGTGTGGCAGGACTGCCACCTTCATCGGCCACTCTTACTGCACTATTACCGATTCAGACTTTTTTTTTATAGTACAAGCTTGGATATAAAAATAATCTACTTATAAACAAAAAGGAATCACAGTACAAACAAACTTAGACAAACTAGAAATGAAGTGGAGAAATTCCCCAAAGGGAGTGGGGAGAAAGCCTTCATGGACTTTTGCATTTTTTTTCAGCAGCTACATTTGAAAATATTTGGTATTTCTATTTTCAGTAAACAGTGTTTTGTCATCTTTAAATAGGGAGAGAAAGAACAGGGAGGAAAAAGGGGGGGAGGGGGGTCCATGAAACCAGAGAATGATCTTGCCTTGAGATAAAGTACTTTCTCATCAAAGGCTAAAGCTTTTAATCTGTACGTTAACACTGACTACAAAGCCAACTCTTATTAGCAGAAGAGCAAATAAGAACTGTGTGTTAATATTCCTCAATCATAGAAACTACTGAATTAACAAGAATAAGTCACATATAAGTTTGAAGAAGCTAGTTTCGAAATACCTGTACAAAAATATAAAAGTCTATAAATTTTTTTTTTGTTTTGTTTGAAGCCTGTGTTGATCCTTGGAAACATCACATGCATAATAATACATCAACTGGAAAAGTGGCAACTAAGGAATTAGATATTTGTAGCTCTTTTTTCTCTTTACATATATACACATTACAATAAAAATAATTTTATTTTGGTTGTTTGGTGGAAGTATACTACAACAAGCTAAATATTTTTTTTAAATTCTCAAAGTTGAAAACTATTTTACCAATAGCTTACTAAAATCCAAATATATTAAAATCTCCTACAGTAAGTGCAGAGAAAAAAGATTTAAAGACTCCGAGACGGCCACCAACTTATCTACCATGGAAGCGAACTACAAGAACAGCAAAATAATATTGTTATGTATGAATGCTCCTTCTGTAGATAATTGGACCCAAACAAAAAAATTCACAGTTCAGTAAGATCCCTAACCCTGACCTTTAATTTTTTTTCTTTTTTCATTTGTTTTTACATTCAGTACAGTATCATATAAGCTGTGCAAAACTTTACTTAGACTGGCAGTTCGCCATATCAGTTGCATTTGTCTTTGGTACAAAAATAAACAATCGCATTAATGTGCAAGTATTTGTTTTCTTCCGGCCAAAGTACCGAAATTGAGTTTTCTAGAGCCATCTTTTATACAATACATAGACTCTGTGGCATATATCTACATTTTCAACATATTCCTATATACATTCAAAAATTTTAAGAGCTGGAACAAATACATTAAAACCTATAATCTTACCATCTATACATCTTGTTTTTTTCCCCTCAGGGTTTTCTTCATACAAAACTTTACCAGCTTATACTGATAGCTCTCCCCCCAAAATACAAGGCACAAAGAATATACTTTTTTCTCTTGCTTGCACAGACATTTAAATACTATATTAAGCTCAGAAAATTAAAGTCTTATATGGCACACTAGCTCTAATGCCACGTGTGCTATGTACAAGTTAATGGTTGCAAAGAAAGCTTACTGTTTTTTAAGAACAAAAGAAAACCCAATTATAAAAAAAAAAAACAACAAACACAAAAAACTCCCTAAATTGACAGCTTTACCAAAAAAACGCTTCCTCTTATTTTACTTGGAGCATAAACCTGTCACAATGTCTGGCATATGCTAAAAATTTTTACTAGCAAAAACATGTTTTTGCTTCTAAAACAAAAGTGATATATTCTGGTCCTAGGTAACTTAATTTTAAAAAGAATCCTCATCTCCGTATTTAAGCTTAAAGCAGCTTTGAAACTACCTGGTTTATGGTCCAAAAATGCTATCAAGCATTTTATATCATGCTTTGATTTGTTTTACTACATTGTTATTTAAAAACAATGGAACCTAATTGTAAGTGTTTACATAATGCTAAACTGACATGCAGACCAGAATGCAATTTACAATGAAGTACTTGACAACACAGGTAGAATCTGACTGATGAGAACAGCTGAAGTCATGTCTTAAACTTTTGACATTGGTATTCGTAGCCCTACAAGGCCACCGGTGGGGTCTCCTTCTGCAGTCTTCTCTAAAACTTGATTCACGAATTCTGATGTCTGTCCAGCTACAGGTAGTCCTAAAAAAGGTAGGGTAAGAAAACATGCTGTAAGGTTACTATTCATTGCACGTATTTGCACATTCTCAAAGCCGACGAACACTTTGGGTGGTAACCAACAAAAAGGCATAGACAACTGAAATTGGGAAGCACTTCTTTCTTTTTTCTATTCCAGAAATTGTTTACAACTTATCATCGATTATATGTCTCTTCACGTACATGCAAATACATGAAGTCTACTGCTTACCAAGAGTGTCTTTAATAAGTATGTTTAACTTCTGTTCCATGTTGACTCCTCTATCATCTTTAGGTACCTGCACCCGATTAACTATTTCTTGTTTAATAGAGTTGATCACAAACAGTAAGTTATCTGCAAAGAAAAAAAAACTGGATTAGATTTACAGCACATTCCCCTAGGCGCAAAAGAGATTGATAGTTGTCCACACACTGTTATCTGTAAGTGTCAAAAGGTGTCACATCACACTTACTGTAAAATTAAGTTGTAATAGTTTACATCTGTAAACATATTTTCAAAAATATTTACATTACATGCATACATTTACATACTTTACATCTGTAAAGTAACTCAACACTGCAGGTAACCCAATTTACATACACTTTATGGAGCAGACTGTTTTTGTACCAACAAAATTGTTGGGTTTGTACCAATCCTGTTTTCCGTATAAACTGCCAGGTATGACCCAGGTCACATGATGGTGCAAAACACAGACTTGTCTGAACAAAAGAAAAATTAAGATGTGAAGAGTTGTATTTACCATATTCCGTGTTGAGACCCCAGAGTTTTACTTTATTGGCTTCATACTGGGCTTTCTTTTTTAGTCTACAAGCCCTATAGTAAGAAGAGGGGAAGAATTAGAACACTAACACAAATTCCAGAATACTAAGAGCATCTGTTTGTCTGCCACACAAACTTATCAACCAATACTCCCAGAGCTGTGATGTATAAAATCACCTATCTACTCACTCACCATCACTGAAAGCACTGTGCTACCTATCTTTGCTTACAATTCACACTTGGGGATTTTTTCACTGTATCAATCATTTGCCCTGCAGCTAAATAAGCCAGCTTCCAGTGGAAATACATTGTTATCTAGGCAACAGGCAAACTACATCTCCAAAGTGCCAGTTGCCCTGCTTTTTTATAAACTAGTAATTAGCCCATTGCAGGAACTACCACGATGAAGCAGGATCTCGAAGCAAAAATTAGTTAGATCTTAATTGTACAGTTTTAGTAATCCAAATATACTCATCCATGTAGTGTTATCTAATATATACCTGGAAGCCAGCTTGTTCTTTTCTTTTCTTGACCTTGGTCTGGCCGTTAAGGGAAGTTCACTGACTGGCGTGAGGTCACTGATCACCTTATTCAGCTTCCTCAGTTCATTACCAATCTGTAGAAGTTTTCTAGGGTTGGGAGTTAGGTCTTCTACATCAGTCCTCCGTGACTTTTTTGCTGCATATTTTCCTGTTTTAAATATGCAGAAAATTGGGTTGGGAAGTGACACAATACGTACACAAACCTGTGAAAAAACATTCTTAAATATTTATTTTTTTGGTTGCAGTTTAAGTTCCTTTGTTCGTTACAAGAGAATGGACTGGAATCATGTGATCCCTATGGCCTTTCACAATAGAAAGAGCATTTCCAGACAAACTGCTTTGTACAATTCATATTATATCCAGATCAGATAAGAGCAAATGCTGCTGGCCAGGCTACTGGATGTGACAGACAGTATACACACAACTGTGCTGAAAAATGTATGTCACAAGTTCAAACCCAGTTGTTTTGCCCCAACTGTAACTTGCTAACTCATGTGTTCAGCCAATATATCCTCTTGCACATTCAAGTTTGATTAAATTCCTACATCATCTTATTGAGAAAGTTCTGTTGAGGCCTGGTACTGATAGGATCTTCAGTGATACTGAGCTTAAATGATCCACATAAAGGCTAGTTAACCCCTTTTATATGTATTTGAAGCTATTTAAGCCTGGTTTTCCTGAGGAAATACACATATTCAAGACAAAAATCTTCATTCCTTAAGATTCTCTGCCAATGCTATGTGTCTTTTCCTAGATTTCTATTAAAATGCCAGTTGTTACAGACACTTGCATGAAAATGTTAATAAAACTAACAAAACCTACTCCAGAAATATTTATTAGAGAGCTGGTAATTTAGCATGATTTATCTGAGGTAGTAGATGACCTTGGTACATGTCTCTATATGAAAATAAAAAAGTCCTGCATGTGTAGCTTCTGGATGTTGCCTAGTGTTTGATCCTACAAATCCCTTGCATATGCACCTGACTTAAAGGTCACTTGCTCCTCCAAGTCTCTGGGAAGACTGAGTCCTCAAGGCATGTTTGGTTATTTGTTGTTTAATAACATGTATAGATATAAGCCTTCATAAGAAGGAGCAGTGATAGGGACTTTAGGTACTGATATTTCACTATGAGATAAATAATCATATAAAAACTAAGGAGATTAAAAAGAAAAAGAAGTTTTCTTCCCTGAATAAATCTACAAGTTACAACAACAAAAAAATCTTTTGGTTTAACAGAAGGTAAACTGCCATGTTAAAGATAGTAATTTTCAACTGTAAGGGAACATTAACATTACAACCAGGAAAGCTGGTTTCATTTTCTCTTTCAAAGCCAAAATAAATGGAGCAGCCTATCAAGGAGGTCCTGTGACAAGAAAACAAACATTACTCCTAAGAGTGGTTTGTTCTGGGTGATGTTAGTCATGTGTGCAGTACAGCAAATTGCTAATCAAAACGTTACGGGAATAAAACAGAGTTATTAGACCAATTGGTTTAAGTTTCTAAGAGGGTATGTTAAAGAAATAGTTTATTCACAGAACAGTAACTGCTTCACTGTGCTGCATTCACATACGTGGGAGAAACAAGTAGGGAGGAGCAAAAAGAGACAGTTACGCCTTATTGCTTGTCCTTTAGTTCATACTGCAGTTAATGTGAACTTGGCATTTCAGATCACTTCCAGCTTACTTCTAACACAACCAAGACTGAAACTAACAGCTATGAGGAGCAAATATCAGTCAAGCGACCAATCCAATATGTTTACAGTATCGCACTGAGAAAATGCCGAACTCTTGGGGTTTCCACTGAAAGCCCTTGGAAGTTACAATTCTCAATTCATCCACCTTCCTCTGGAAGAAACCACACTGAAAGTTACTACTGTATGTTCACTGTGCCTTCCTTGGACACTGTGCAGAACTCTGCTAATTGAACAACAGACTTACAGTGTTTTAATGATTTATTTTCATGGCCAAAAGACAACTTCTCGGCACTTGCAAGTATGGGAGTTTGGCTACTGAAGGTGTCAAATGAAAGACATTCCCTTGTAACTAGGACTTATTCTTACCATGATGGAGACCATTCTTCTGATACATGTTACTTGGTAACGTATCTCGATTCCACTCGGATGGCCTCAGCATTCTTTCTTGTTGTGAAGGTGTTAGTTGCTCACTGTACTCCCAGAAGTATCTTCGCTTGCCTCTCTTCCGAGAGGATATTGCAGTCATTTCTTTTAAATCCTCCACAGAATCATTTTCATACCCTAAAAGGATGCATTGCATTGTTTATATAACGTTGAAAAAACTCTTTCTAGCCCTTTAACAGTGGACTGAGTATTCAAGTTAAGAGCAAAACCACAGATGAGGCCTGTTTTACATTATTTAATAGACTTGGTGTTCAGTGTCAACTACTGCTGGATACTTGCCTTAAATCCAGGGATAGACATTGAGCCAGTGATGGTGCTTCATTAGTTGAAAAGAGACAAATCATTTATACACTGAAAGCCCCTCTATGCTCTCTGATTCCTTAAGCTCTAGCTCTTTTCCCCCACAATCCAACCACTGCAGAGTACAGAAAACAGCTGTTGGAGAATGTTCTTCCATCCTTACAATTTTCTCCATGAATTTGCAGGAACATAATCCTAACTTGCCTCCACATTTTAATTAATCTCTCATCAGAAAGCATGGAAAGAAAAGCAGGTAATAAAGATGGATTAGCAAAAGACTAGTAAAGAAAGCAAAATCATTCAATCACAGAATATTCTAAGTTGGAAGGGACCCATTAGGATCATTGAGTCCAGCTCCTGCTCTTCCTTGAGTTTGAATACCTTCGGGAAATAAACCACCCATCTCTATTTGACTAGAGGAAGGGGGCTCTGTTATCAGGACAATGACCTAAAGCCCATAAGAAAAGACCATCTAAATTCAAGGGATCTGGACACAAGCCGTTCAATCTCTTCCTAACCTCTTTGGTGATATGAAGAGAAATGATCCACAGTAAAGCTATGCAATATTTTAGAGGTATCTTATGATGCACTTGCTGCGATGAACTGTTCATGAAGCGCATGAAAACTGTAATGCCACTATCCACATTGCATAAATATTTATACCATAATTATATAAACAGAAACCACAGTTTTTAAAATCCTACATATGTTTTAGAAAATAAAGACAACCTATACTAAGGTTAAAAAACCCCAAACCACTGCATTGCCTTTTGTATTAAAATGCTATATAATAGTTTACATTTACTTAAAAGAGAATGCATTTCAAAACATCACATATACTGATGACACTTAAAGAAAAGCCAACCACTGAATGGACTGTAAGCTTAACAAGACTTGACCCCATATGCTTGAGCTCTGCTTCATCTTTTAACAGTAGCACAAAGAACACTTTCTTCCTTTTAAAACAGTCCATTCAAGCAGTCTGTCTGCACTTGAAAAAGCAGTTGAAAAACAAACTTTCTTGCTTTGGTCTGACTCTCACCTCATAACCCAAAGTATGAGTAAAAGTTAGGTGCGCAGAGGGATGAAATCAGTTCTAAAGTTCTGTTTCTAATCATTTAACCAACTCATTTACTTTGATTCTCTGGTTTATTAAAAAGACAGTATTTTAAAGGCAAATCAGACAATGCAACATGCTTTATAAAACATTTTTTCTTGTATAGTCAAAATGATTATGACAATTTACATTAAATATTGTTTCAAATACCATAAATATTTTAACTGTACTTCCATTTCACCCAAATGCTGTTTGACATAAGTATCAAAATACTCTTAAAAACCCCACTTACTTTCCACTTGAAAAGCTATGTCAAGCTATGAACTCATTATATAGATAGGTATAAATTTAGCCCATCTTCATGACAACATAGAGTTAAGTCAACCGATGAAAACAAATCTCTTTAAGAGCTGACATGTACAAATGTACAAGGTTAAAATCAAGACTTCCTGTTTGCTTCTTTAAACTATAATTAAGTTTGCAACTTAAATTATGTTGACTTAATGCATTCTGCCTTGCAACTCTAACATTGACCTGCTATCATTTTCAAGCTACATAGAATAATCTAGCGCACAATGTCTTAACCTAGTCCGTAACATACAGAAATGCAACAAATCCGTTCAGCTTTTCTGCACTGTATTCATCTTCCTTGAATTCTCCTCTTAGCAAAGATGATACAGCAGTCTCACTTTCTTTGGCAGGCTGCTAACAAATTTGAAAAGGTTCTTGTATTTACCTTTCAAGCCCTTCCTAAAACCTTCCTAAAAATCTTTGTTCAAATCCCTTACTATGGTTTTAGGTTTAAATTCACCAGGGTTAAATTAAGTAAAACAGAGAACAGGATAGACATGACTTCTGCATCTTACCAGATTAAAAGCAAACAGCCCCACCAAAACAAAACCAGAACCCCCCTTCTCTTTACCATTTAATCCTACTGACTTCTGTCAAACCATTTATGAGTCTTTTTCCTCCAGCTGATGGTCCAGGTGCTCAGGATAGATGCAATGCAACTTCTTTAAACAATCTCCATGTCTCTACAAGCACTTTTCCCTTTCAGCTATGTCTTCTCCAGTGCTACTGAAAACTGAATCAGTTGTTACATCTCCCATTTCTGGAATCTCTTGACTACTTGATGGGAGCAGCAGTCATTTACAAATATTTTCATTAAATGAGATAGGTAAAATATACCAGTAATGGCAAAAAAAGTTTAAGTGCTAGAAAAGGCCTGGGCTGGTAATTCCCATAATAAATTACCTTTGCAGGTAAGCAAAATTGCTAAATCTGTATCACGGTGATAATAAAACCACTGTTGCCCAAACTTGCCCAACAGCCAGTCACATTTTTAGTTATTTCTCCATGTTCCTAAAGTTCAGTATATCCAAGTATTTCCTCAGCCAACACTAATGCTTTAAGAAAGCTTTTAATGCACTCCAAAGACATACATGAAGAATGAGCAAAAGCAAACTGTGTATAAAATACATCAGAGGGTCAGCAATAAGTTTTTGTCCTTTCAGTAAATTACATCTTCAGTCTAAATTTTATCAACTGATTTTGGTTTCAGTACTATGGAAGGTTAAATCTTCCTGTGCCATGCCTATTTTTAGAAACTTTATCCATAGTATTTACCTTTACTCTAAAGGTAAAAAAGCAACATGAAGTATAAGACTGACATAATTAAAATACCTGGAGAGATTACCTTCTAATATAATCAAAACATATGGTAAAACTTTCAATATCACCATACTCGAGGTGAATGGCTTCATTCACTTAAAAGTTCTAGAAAGCTTGAATAAGCCAAGTTCCTCAGTTACTGTACTGCACGACATAGTTGTATTTAGAAGGCAAGAGTGATTGCTTATCAGTAAAATTTGAACAAACGGCAAATCGTTAATGTAATTCCACCAAATAAAATCCCAGCATTTTAATATGACATCTCTTCTTCAAGGTTACCAGGCTTTCTGTGCAACATGCCTCCGTGGGCTGCAAAGCACTGTGCAATACAGCATCATTATAGAGCTGTAATAGCTACTCAAAGCCCCAGAAAGCACAGGGAGTTCAGTTCAGAAGAAGGGAGGAAGAGGTTTTAAAATGCTGATAAAAATGGGTTAGGTACATGTAAAAGTAACATAAAGCACATAATGCTTAACAAGTTTAATGCCAACTCAGGAAATCTACTTAAAAAATAATTTAATCTGAGAGTTCATTATGACAGACACTGACAAGCTTTAGGGAAGCTGCTGTTTTTAAAAAGGCTAAATTTCAGCTGCCTTCCCCCTGCCCAAAGTTACATATTGCCAAATGTCTGAATACCTTAATTCTTATACTCTACTACAAAGCATTTATAAAATGTGAATATTATAATACTTTCTACAATGAAACTAATACTTGGTTACAGTCCTGTCCCTTTCCTTTCAGATTTTATTTTTACAGAACATTACCGCTTTGTTACCTTCTAGGTGAAGGTTAGTTCTTATTTCTGTTGTTAAGTCTCCATTTCTACATGCAGGAGAGAGGAATTCAGTATCCTTTGAAGACCCACTAAGTGTTACTGCTGAAAACCACCAAGAAACAGTTCTATTAGTTTCAGTGGCAGGTATTCGTTGGATTCTGTGGAAAACTGTATCTACAGTAGGACTTAAGTAATTATGAAATTATTTAAATCAGGCTATGATTTCATACCAGCTATCAAGAGATACAATTCTGGATAAATTCAAAGCAGCAACCTACTGAAGCACTAGAAAGCTCTGCATATCCTGTCATCAAGCCACAAAAAAAGAAGACAACAGTTGCAGATAGTTCCTCTACGACCTTGGGCTACAAGCTAGGTTTCCTGTATTCTATTATTATTTTTATTGCATGACCACAGTTTATGCATTTTTTCTCAAAACAGGGCAATAGAGACCTTCTATAGTTTTCATTATTGCATTTTGCAAAGCACTTAGAAAATCTGTGATTAAAGTTCATAATTTAAGATCAGTGTTGCTCATCTGTAATTATAAAGCATTCAAAAGCATTCTTTCCCACTTGGCAGACAAATCCATTTATCTCCATGTTAACAAAGCCCAACATTGCTGGTACCTGGTTCTGAGAAAGTATCGCTGATGTCATCATCTTTATCATCCTCATAATCTTCTTCCTCATCATCGTTTTCAGACAGCTCATGCTCACTGCCGAATCCTTCATCGTGGTCCTCATCTTCAATATCATCCTCATCATCCTCATCTTCCTCAGGGTCTCCTTTGGCTGACTGTTCACCCAAACTGTCTGTTACAAAAAGAGAATAGTTGTGCTCTTCTTTCTTCTGTGAAGAATCTGGCACTGATGTGCTGGCAGAAAGACTGCTCTCCCCCACAGTAAGCCCTGGGGTTTCCTGGGGTGGACTGAGTAGCAGTTCTTGAGTCTCTTTAAAAGGCAAAATAGGAGGCGTACTGTGACTATGCGGGGACTCTATTCCTTTTCTTTCTTGTCTCTTTGCTACAGCACCACAATAGCAGGTGTTTTCCTTTGCTGCATCAGCATGTGTCTGGCTCAGCACTGGTCTGCTCTGTGGTAAAGGATTGATCTTTACTTTTGCCTTTTTAACATAGTCTTTACATTCAACATGAATGTTCACCTTTTCATTATTGTACACATTGGTCTTCACCATGATTTGTGTACTGGAAGCAGGCTGAGTTGCAGGTTTGCTTGCCTTCTGAACACAGTCCGACAAAGGTGCCTCAGCCTGAACGTTCTTGGAGGAACAGACTGGGGCTGCTGCTCTGGTTGCAATTTTTTTGCCAGGTAGCAAAGAATTTAAAGGGTTTTGTTTTACACTAAAGAGCAAATCAGGGTAATAGAGTGAATCAGAAACAGGTTGAGAGTCCTCACTGTTAAGCTGAGCCAGTGTCGGCGTTTTGCTTATCACCTCTTCATCTTGGTATGGGCTTGAAAAGTCATCAAGGCCCAGGTAATCGACCTCTTTTGTTCCCCAGATGTCACAGCTGGTTAATTTAGTGTACTTAGTTAAGTCTTCACAGTAGGTGTCCCACTGCTCCCACTTTGAGGTGAGAGCAGCTTCTTTGTCCAGGATGTCCGTAAAAGACTCCAAGTTCTCAAGGTCTTTGCAGTCCTCCATTGAAAGTAAGTTGTCTCTGGAGCTTTGCTGATAGTCCATTTCTCTGTCCTGTGCATAGTAAGACAAGTTAAAAACTAATACAAAAAAAGTATCAACCATCTCTGTCCTCTACTTAATCTAGTATGATGAGCTTAATTTCAGTGAAGTGTAAGAGAATGATAACATATGAAGATACCTCGACTTCTAACTAAAAGTTTCTTTTGAGGGTCAGAATGAAGTTCAGCTTCCATGCTTTCAGCAGATCCTTCTGAAGAGATTGCTAAAGATACAAGTCAAATGCCACTGGATTCTTTTTCTGCTATTGCAAATTCATCTGGTCATCAGGAACTAGACTAGTACCAACATCCATGTATTTAAAATATGAAAGACAGCATAGGCAAGCTGTTCTAGTCTCCATTAACCTAGGTCAATCTTTGTTGTGTGCTTTACAGAATATGCTGAAGTTTACCAGTCCCTGGAAAACCTCATTCTAACATGATCAATTAATGACTATGAGCTACCTTTCTCCTTTGATGCAAGGGGGGGGGGGGGGGGGGGAAGGAATGCTAGTATAAGCTCATGAGTCAACTTTTATTTTGCTTCCCCTGCATTCACAGCTTGGGTGAAGTAGCATATAGCTGCTCTTGCAGAAAAGATTGTACAGAAGAGTCTCAAGCACCATTACATAATGTCAACACAGCTCTATTTGAGACTTGTACATCAAGCCTCTCCTGATGGCCAGCTTTAACAAGCGTCTACTGAGGAAGCATCACATTTGCTGGACAAGCAGGTAGGCTCCTCCCTAATCAGTAGCTAGCAGTAATGAATAACCTTCTAGCATTCTTGAACAAATACCCCTTTATTACTACACGAACTCAGGTATTAGTCAAGGAGAGGGAGTTATGTACACACACAGAAAGATGACCTACCAGTTCATACATGAAGTCTGGATCTGAACTGCTTGCCAAGAGATCCGTGCTCATCAGAGTCTGCTCTGAAAACACATGGCTCCGAAAGGCGTCCCCAAAAGGAGGGTCCATTCCACTCACACTGGGCTACAACAAAATTGATACTGACATTTGAAGCATGCTATAAAAAGGCATATTCTTTTCTTCAACAAAACATAAACAGTATTGCCATTTCATCCAAGTCTCTGAACTTGTGCTACACTTGCATCTGGAAGGTTTTTACCTACACATATAAGCATGTCATTTCTCAGAGCGAGAGAATGCTTTAAGAGCAGCTAACAACATGCAGCTCTTTAATCAAAGGACACATTTGTATTCATCATATAGCTGCAAGAGCATTGCTCATGCATTCCTTTTTGTTGGTTTGAAATTCTCATGCATTTGCCAAGTTTAGGGATATGTTAGCATTTGTAGAAGAGAGCGAGTACTGGCAAGATGTTTTAGTATCAATAGGCACTACACGCTTGCAGGGCCTTCACCCTAACACAAACCATTTTGTACTAAAGCAGAGTCAACTGCTTTTAAAACCATTAGAACTCAGGAAACTTCCATCTGAGATTGTAACAAAAGCAAAATTTATTACAACTAAATCAAGACTGTTGTATCTCTTGAGAATGAAGTGGAACTTTGCAAAAAAACATTATGCAGGATGACTGGGCATGCAGGGAATGGGCAGCAAGGTTTTCTGCTACATTTAATTCCAGACTTCTATTTCTTTTCTAGACACACTCGCCCTGAGGGTTGGGAAGGGAGAAACACTGTACTGCTGAAAGTCATTCAGTGTGCTGATGTGTGAATCACTGCAGTAACAAAAGGCTGCTCTCCAGGCATCCACCCTCATCAAGACAACTTTGCTGAATCTTGCTGTGTGAACAAATACAATACCAAGAGCAGTAACATAGCTTCCACCATAGACACTAACGGGAGCCTAAAAAATATACACCATTTAATCTCCTATAAATTCTCCCTGATAGTGCCAGTCAAATTTGCTCTTAAACTTTTTTTTTAATAAGGAAGCAAAACTATTTACAGAAGCAAACAAAATAATAACAGACTTACCTGAGGCATTTCCAAGCCCAGATTCCCCAAATCCAATTCCAAACTTCTTGTTTTATTCACTTGTAGATTCCTTTCCAGCTTTATTTCAGTCTCAGTGAGTTTACACAATCCATGCAATGAAATTTTTCCTTAGGATAACTTCAGTACACCCTGACTGAGCTCTTCTTTTTGTAGACTTCTGTGTGGAATAAACACAGCAAACCCCCAAGGAGGTAAGTAATCCTTCACCAAAGAGGTAGTGCTTAAAAAACAGCCAAAGTGAAGTAAAGACAAAAATTTCCCCTGAAAAGTGATTATTCTTCATGCTGAAATGTATAGCAATTTTCTTTCCCTGCCATCTTTCATTGAATGAAAAGCCACTGATGCTGCAGAACAGAGCTCCTGCAAAAACCTTTTTGGCTGAGTTACATTTTGTTGCCTTTTTTCCTCAGTTACAGAGACTACGAGCTCTATGGACATCCGAAAAGAAAAGCCTGCCTAATTGGAAATAATGATTAGCATACTGCTGGGTATACAAGAGAGAAACAATCTTTATGACTAATATAACAGAGCCAATAAATTCTAAAAATGTCTCAGGCAAGCGTCTCAAAATACTAATTTCAGAATAGGTAGTAATACTGTTTCAGCGATATCTCCTCCTTTTCTTAAAAGACTAATCCATCCTGCATCAGATAAGATTGTATCAGTCACTCAAATAGCAACATCTAGTGGTAGAGCGATTACAGCAAGCAAACTCACCGTCCAGCAGTAGAGGAAGGGAAGCAACAGACTTCCCCAACCGAGCAAATTAAAAATTGTGCCAAATTCAGCGTTGCCTAATAAAATATCTTCTCTATTAATTTCAAGTAAGGCACATGTTAAGATTGGTCCAATTTATCTAACAGTAATTTTACCAGTTTAGTAGTTTCTATAGACCCGTTGCTACTTCAGATGTTTATCTAAAGACTTTTCCAAGCCTCGTATCCTGCTTAATCCTGCATTTTTTAACAACGTAAGGAAAAACTGAACTGTAGAAAAGCAAGCGCCTTAGCACAAACATCAGTAACTATATCTACCTAAAAGTATGACAAAAGACTCATAAAATAAGTAACAGGAAGTAAAAAAGAACAATGTTATATCAAAACCAATAATAACAAAAATCATCCATGGTATCAAACCTTAGTATCTAATGTAACTACATTGTCTTCAAGGACACTGCTTTCTTACTGTCTTGCTGGCCTGCAAGATCCCTACCCTTTTAAGTCTCTAACAAAAAAGCAGCATTAGAGGAACATAATCAAAAAACTGCACCATCATACTTGTACAGTTTTTCAGCATTATCAGTTAAAATGTATTTGTTTCTTTGAGCAGAATTCTTCACTCAGCACTGCTCCTAAGTTAGACTTTGGTGCAATCTGCTCAGACTATGTTTATTCTCCTGTTTTGAAAAGCAAATAGTAAAGTAAAAGTGTTCTCCTACAGCGGAGCTACGCTCAGAACCCTCCTCCCACCAGCACGTGACAGCATCCCCATGATTATTCCTACTTTCAGGTAGCATCTCAGCTATTTGTTATATTCAGCATATATACCATCAGACTGTGGTAAAAACAGACACTATGTCAAAAAGTCTTTACTTATCAAAACATACTGCTTTTCAAATAGTTGCTAGAATACAAAGAAAAACAATTATAGGTCCAATTATACATGAGTTCTCAGTAAAACCATGCTAACACTGCCAAAGCAAGCCACTCCTTGTAGGGCCCTGTGTCAACTAAGAGCCAGCTCCTTCTGAGAAAATTTTTTCTGGTCTAAAACTTCCAGGGAACTCTTTTTACTTATCTTAAAGTGACATTTAAAATTAAGTTTGTGTCCCAGGGCAACATGCCTCAACAACCCCATCTCCCTTCATCCCACAAAGGCCACACTGCAGCAGAACTAGCCCTTCCTAGGCTGTTAAATGCGGCATGAACATCTAATTCACTTTTCAACCTGGCCTGATCTAGAAGAAAGGGCCTGTTCTTTAAAACAAATAAACAATATTCTCATACACAAAGAAAGAGGCGAGAAGGATATAATCTTTAATACCAATCTACATCTGAGTAGTATCTATCTTTCTTTCCATGCAGAGTGGCAGAGAATGATGCCTTTTTCAACAGAACATGATTAATACTTTGACATCAACACCAGAACACCACCACCACCTGCATTCACATGGGAGAGACTGTTAGAGTTCTGCCACTGCATGATATAAAGGGGAAACAATGGAGACATTTGCTGCTTCTTTACTGGTTATTCTTTGTTATGTTTTTGTTAGAACAAGTACCTCAAGCCATTCCACTGTGTTTCATACACAGGGAAGGGGGGTGAAACATAATCTGTACTGACACTGATTTTAGTAACAACCAACCTACGCTTCCAAGTGTCAGGACCAGGGAGCTTTTGGATCACTTACAAATCCTCAAAACAGACACTAAACGTTCAAAGTACTTTTAGCATCTCAAAGACTGGAGCGATCTTTTAGGTATAAACTTACAGCACCATTTAAGAATGACAGTGTAGGTCCTCCCAGGTCAAAGCAGTAGTATACCAGCTAATCTGATTGTTCCTGTAATTTTCTTTATATTTAATTCTTGACATTTTATAATATTAATATTTAAATGTGATTTGAATCCCATTAGGATCTATTCAAGCATTCTACAACAGAAGATTTTTCTTGGTAGGTCTATGGAGGGGGGAAACACAGTGAGGCCATAAAAAGAAAGATGCTGCCTCAGGGAGCTGCACAACCTAGGCATGCTTCATGCCCCCAACAAAGCAGACCTACTTCCAACTGCTTTCTAAATTTCCCTGAATCATCAAGATCTTCATTAAAAGACTCCCAGTGTTCACACTTAACTACCAGTATTTCTTCATGAACTAGTAAATAAAGATGTATTGTAGAAGTCAATGACACATATGGAAGCACAGATGCAAAAATCTGAACTTGCTGTGAAGGAAAGTAACTTTGTAGACTGCAGTTGAAGTCCCATTTTTACAGAATTCATCATTATTGGCACTCTCAGGCCAAGACTGAGTTAGAACAGAATAGTACAGTTGTTACGTTATCTATAATGAATACCGATTTGAATGAACTGAAAGACAAGTGGCAGAGCGCAAGAATAGCAGTATAAGAATTACTGAAAATAAATATAGCAGGAATTTCTACTTCAGGACAATTTTCATTAATGCCTTACATCAGCCCTTCCCAAATGCAGAGGTACAGAGGTAAAAACCTGTAGTTGCTTCACAGCAACTGAACTGCAGGTGGAATACACAGCCGGAGGCACCGGGCAGGGTGCCGCCACTCCTTTTGGCAGCAGCCTGCAGTTAAATCAGATTAAGGTGATTAAGGAGCCAGTCCCTGAGTTGGTTCTGTGTCTGCAGATTCTTGAGTCACATCAGTGTGGAGCTGCTCCCCTGCTCCTGGTAGAAGGCTCCCTTGTCCCCTTGGGCGTGAGGAAGGGCAAGACATCTCAGGAACTGCTATGTTCATCTAACATTCAAGAATTTGGGGTACTGGTGGAGGTATGGATATATACACATCGGTTAAAATCCTCATCAGTCATCAATAAGTAACCAAAACCTGTATAGAGTTAATAATTTGTTAATCTAATGACAAATCCCAATAAAAATCCTCTGCATTTGTATTTACTTTTTGAAAACGTGCATTTAGAATAGTTTAATAGTGGTCCCAAGATGCCCAGGCAGACTGAACTTCGAACAATCTAATGGCAGGCTTATTACATGACATTATTGATGCAGCACTACATTTAAATTGGCACACAGCAGGACCTGAACTGAAAACATGCAGCATTAAGGAGATGCATGACAGTTACCATGCATGTGCCACTTCCCTAGACTAGTGAAACGCCCTTCTACGACAATACATTCTCTCCAAAGAAGTCCCTATAAGAGAAAAATGTAAACTGCCAGCTTTCAGCTTGACAACTCTGAAAGTCTTCCTCAGTCACCTGTATGAATCATTTGTACCATAGCTATAACTAAAGTCGCTATTTCTGTCTCAATTGAGATATGTATTTTGTACAATTTGAAAAGCACACAGAGCGTTGCTATACCATTTTGTTGATTGTACAGTGCTTATTATCACAGCAGCTAAATGCCTGTTATAAATACATTACATGAACAATTACATTTTTCATTATGGTGACTGCATCATACAGCACAGTTTGCGAAAGTTACATTTTTGATGCAGATAAAAAAATAGCACATCATGAGAGCCTGTTAATACTAAACCTACAAACTCAGGCTAAAACATTCAAAATGCCGAACTTTGAATTTCAGAGAATGCACTAAAACTATGCCGTGTATTTTAAAAGAACCATTATGTACTATGCAGTGTTTGCTATATCTGGACATTTTATGAAGTACTACAGTTAGAGATGCAAGAAGTTCTCCTACGCTTCTCTTAAACCTTTTTTTCCTTCCAGAGTTTGTGCCAATTTGTTTCCTATTACAGAACATACTCGGCTCAGTGCGGTCTTCAAGCACAGAACGTATTTTTCTTAGTTTTGTTTATGAGTGTAATGTTCTTGTGTTGTTGTTTTTTTTTTCTTCTCCTTTCTACAGGATACTTCAATTATTAGCCAGACTTAAAAAAAATTGTTTACTTTTTCCCCCCACCACAGAGACATTAAGTTTTCTTTCATGGTGGTTGGGTTTTTTTTTTTTTGATTTTTTTTTCGTAGCAGGTGAGCAAAGACACTCTTGTAAAAGGTCGTCCTCTGCTTCCACCCACTGTAGCCTCATTCACCTCTCATCCAAAGAAGCCAAGTCCGTCTACCTTCTCAGTGATGAATTTGTATTAAAAAGCCAGCATAAGCATCTAAGACATTATGCCCTTTGCTTTCTCTACCCTGGAGAGCAAACAACATCTGCTTAAGGCACCCAGATCCTAAGTTTGATGGAGCATTGCCATATAAAAGAACTAAAGATACCAAGACTGTTTCACTTCTTTTAAGACTCTTCCCTTCAGGAGAGGGAAACTGCTACTTCACTGTCTTTGTTCCTTTTCCTCTGCTGACCTTCCGTCCCCCCCATTTTTTTTCTAATCCTACTTGCCCACAGCAGACAGACTTCAGGATCTGGAAGTGACACCACTAAACAGAAACTTTGGTCTTCAATCACACACACAACATCTCAGGTAAAAGAGCTGATGAATTACCAAAAAAAAAAACCAAAAAAACCAAAAACAGCACTACATTCGTTGTTTGAATTAATACCCCTGCAAGTCAATGCCAGCTACCCAATTTTGGAGGGGTATTCCACTTCAGCACGATGGCATAAGTAAATAGGCAGATGCCAATAACTGATCATCATGCAAGAGGCAGAAGGAAAAAAGTGATTTGTTTTTTTTTTAAACTGACTAACAATGTATTGCACCTACATATTTTGTAACAATTATACCCAGAATAATAGATTCCTACTAGAAACGCTACCTTTTCTGTACATTCTGGAACAAAGACTGAGATTTTGTTATTATTTTAGTGCCAAGAGTGGGACGTGCAGCATGCTAAACTTATTAGAACTATATTAACACACTTCCATTCATTTACAGAACTTTTCATAGTTAAAATATGAATTGCAAAAACCTTTATTACAATACCACTGCAGAGTTACGAGAGTTGTTTGCACAAGAGAATTAGCAGTAAGACTAACATTCAAATTTTTGTTTGAGCCAGAGACTTCTCATGAAGCACAGTGTGGCCAAAGCAAAGGCAAAAAACAAAAGCTAAACTAGGCAACAATTTAGCTTACAACCTCCAGCAATATTCTACATTCCTACATAATAATTCTTTCTATATTTTTTTTCTGACAGTACAAAGTCTTTCAGGGTAAGAAAAAATTTAGTTCTATAGTTCCCAGAAAAAAAACAACCCTCTTATGATGAAGGGAATGGTACAATCTAGTCTACTCTTCATACTGTAAAATTATGTTTTGTAATACTTTTGTTAGAAATGTGTTATCAGTACAGAACACTTCAAAGCCAGCAACAAATCAGAAAAATGCATCAGTCAAAATAGTCCAAAGAATAAAAAAAACAGCATGGGAGTTAAAAAACAGAAGGGGGATTATTATTATTTTTTAAAATATAATAAAATAATCAGGGAAATTACTACAGCAAGGTCTAAACTTTAGAAATCTACAATTTTCAAAAAACTGTTGGCTTGACTTTCAAGCCAATGCCAACTTTCAAGCACTTCTTATGAAGTGCCAAATATCCTTATCAAACTTTTATTTTAAAACATAATTTAATTAGGCATGGACACGCAAATCATGGGAATCTAAACCAGTGCGTTTTCTTATTTATACCACACTATCAGTCTGTTAGTCAGACAGAGGCTTCTATTCCCAATTAGTTCCTGCTAACGCTGAAGAAACTTCAAACCTTTGCCCTTCAAAAAACTCTTTTGCCACTCTCATTATTTAAAAAAAAAAAAAACACGGCAAGGATGTTCAATGGCTTGATGCCTCTGCTGCAGATTTCTCTTATCAGTTAATACTCTCATCAAACACAGAACGATTCTTTCTTTGCTCAGGTAAGCTATTGTATAAGGTCTCCGAGTTATTACTCATGGCTCCAAAAAGGCACGGGTGTTGATATTTCTACAAGAAATCCTTCCTGCTAAAATAATCCCCCAATACATTTCCCACAGAAATTCTGACTTCTCATTTAAGTTGCCAACAATAAAAATCTACCAAGTTTCTAAAGCACCTGTGTCTGCCCCTCTTACGCAGTAATTCTTACTATGAAAACATAAGTGTAATAATAGAAATTAACCCTCCCCACAAGGATGCTTAGAAGCACCTGATTAAGCAACCTTAGGCCAAAGGCCTTTTCTCATCATCTTTAAAATGTTTTACAGTGTTTGAAAGGTAATATCAGAATCTGATTCTGTTTTGCAGGTTATGCATTGCATGATTTCAACAAGTTACCCTCAAACGGCAACAACATAAAGATTACGCTTACTTTAAATGAGAAGTTAACATTTCAGCTGGAAGAGCTGAATGATTGAAACTGTTCAGCCTGTTGCGTAGAGAAGCCTGAAAAAGAGCATGTGTTTTATACTGGAGCGTGACACAGTGAATTCTGTTCATTAAATTATCTTTGATATCTGATCAGTTACACTAGATGATACCCTGAGAAACACTGTGGGCTGGCCTTGCCATGCTGCACAGTTGCATTAAACCACTGCCAACTCACAGGGATGAGATTAGGGCATACCAGTAATACCGTGGGCATCGTTACATAAAATAACGTCCAAGCTGTGCACCTTCAGGACGGAGGGGAAACACAGTTCAGGCTTCGGTCCTTCGTGACACGAGGGGCTCTCGGCAAGCTGCCGCCCACCTCAAAGCCTGCGTGAGCTTAACCCAGACCCGGAGAGGTGTCGAAGACCCGTGTGGGGAGACGCCGAAAGCCAGAGACAGGCCCGGAGGCAGCTCCTTAGGCGGCCCGCGTTAGTTATCGGTATTTTAGAACTCAAGCCTACGGGGACCGGCTCCCAGCGGGAGGCGGGACCGTGCCCCGTCCTGCCCTCGGAGAGGAGGAACGGGACCACCTGCGTACGGGCACCGCCTCCCCTCCCCCCCGCCCCAGGCTGCGCACCGGCTGCCGGACGGTTTCGGCCGCGCCCGCGGACCCCGGTGGCCCGACCCCCAGAAGCGACAGACTCCCTGAGGCAGAGCGTTCCGGAGGGACAGGGCCGCCGACACCCTCCGCGGACGGCGGCAGCGCTCCAGCCGCCGTCCACTCCCGCGGGCAGCTCTCGGCAGGGCAGCTCCCGCCCGGCCCGGGCGGCCCACGGCCCGCACCGCGCCCCCGCCCCTGACCCACTAACACACCTCCCAGCCAACATGGCCGCCCCGCCAGCCAGCGCGGAGCGCAGCCTAGCCCGGCCGCCGCCTCCCCGCCCCGCCCTCCCCGCCCGCTCAATGGCTCGCTCCTCAGCCACGCGCGCTGCCATTCGCCGCCGCCTACGCCGCTCACCCGCCCAGCGGCCCTTTCAAGCTAGGGTGAGGCGACATGTAAACAAACCCCCTTCCGCCGCTCCGGAGGGGACCGGCCGCGGCCCCGGGCCCCCCCCCGGCCGCCCCCAGCGCGGCCGAGCCGCGCCCGCGGGGCACTGGCAGCCCGCGCCGGTCTACCCCCGGCCCCGGCGTGGCGGCAAGGCCGCGAAGGGCTCCCCTGCCCCGCGGGAGGCAGCCCCCGCCCTGCGGCCCCCCGCGAGGGCTGGGGGCGGCCGGCGCGGCTTCTCCCACGGAGCCCGCCCTCCCCGCCCCCCCAGGGATGCCCCTTCCCAAGCGGCCGGGGCTGCCGCTCACCGTTCGCCGGTGAACCTCCATACCGCCCCCCCCCCCCCCCCGCCGCCCTTGTCAGTTACATAAAACGCTGTGCCGGAGCAGGGAGAGTCCCTGCCCCGCCACTCGCAGACCGCCCGCCGGCCCGGGACTCCTCTCCGCCTCCTCTGGCCCCGCAGCCTTCCCCAGTGACTGGAGCCGCCCCGCTGGACACCAGCACGCCCCAGGCAGAGAAACCCCCCCACACACACCCACGGGTCACCCCCCCCCTCGGCCGTCCGGAGCATTCAAACAGGTCGAAAGCGGAGGAGGCGACTGCGAGCCTGAAAAGCAACAGAGCCCAGGAACCGGCCCGCAGCGCGGCAGCGCCGACCGCGCCGCCGCCTACCCGGGCAGCCCCTCCAACCCGCACAACCAGCGCGACCGGTCTCCCCCGGCAGGACGGCGCTTTCGTTTCCCTGGCGCTCGCTGCCAGACTCGCTTTCCTTGTAAAGGCACGGGCCGCTCCCGGCGGACGGAGGCTGAGAGGGACGCGGACAACTCGCTGCTAAGCCCGCGCTCCGTCCCCAGCGCAGCCTGCCGCGTCCCTCCGCAGCCCCTCTCACCGCGCCCTCAGGCCACAGCGGTGCTGCCCCCCCACCCCCCGCCATCGGGCCCGAAACCTCAGCCCTGGCAGCCGGACACCCCCTGCGCACAGCCGCTCTCCCGCAGCACCGGCGGCCACACCCCCCGGCGGAGCCAGGGGAGCGGAGGGGGCGGTGGGCTCCCGCCGCTCCGCTCCGCTCCCCTCCCCTCCCGGCCGCCGGACACCATCCCCGTCCTCTTCTCCTCGGCGCCCGGGAGCCGGGCAGACACACCCCTTCCCGCGCCCCGCAGCCCCCGGCCCGCCGCGCACACACTAACGCCGCCTCCTCCCCGCCGGGACGCCCCCCCCACCCCCCGGCCGCCACCGCCCCTCCAGCGGGGCAGCGGAGCGGGGACCGGCAGCCCCGGCCCCGGGGCCGCCCCGCAGCCCCCCGCGCTGCCCTCCCGCCTCCCCCGGGCGCAGCTGTCGGCCGGGGCCGCCGCCAGGCTGGGCTGCCGCCGCCGCCCCCCGCGGCCCGCACTCACCGGGCGGCCGGGGCTCAGCAGGGGGCGCCGCCCCGCGCGCTCCGGCCCGGACCCTCCATGCGGCTTCGGGGTTTGTTTTGTTTATGTCCCTTCCTGACGGGTTCCCGGAAATCGCGTGACTCGCCCCCCTCACGTGGGGAGGGAGGGCGGGCGGCGGGGGGAAGAAGCCGCGCCAGCCAATCGTCGGCAGCCGCCCCGCCGGCCAATGGGGCGCCGGCCCGGCTGGGGGCCTCCCCCGCCACGTGACGCCGGAGAGGCGCGAGGAGGGTATTTAAGGCAGAGCGGCGGGCGCCCGCGGGCAGCGGACGGCGGTGACGCCTCCGTCCCGTCCCGGAGCTCCGGCTGCGCCGCGGTCCTGCCGCCGTACTGACGGTGCTCGCCCGCTCATCGTCTGCCGGCAGCTCTGCGTTTTTGCTACTGCCTGCAGCTGGACAGACAGCCCCCTTTCGCGGTGACAGGCAGCTGGCATCCATCACTTCAGACACGACTGGAGAAATCACTACAGAAAAACCCCAAACCCAACAACCCTGCCCTTTTTATTTTACTATTTGTAAAGACTATTTCTTCTATTGTTTAGATGAGTTTTTACATTTCAGCCCGCTGTGGTAACAAAACTTCCTTCTTTCCACTGTACCTAAAACCCGCTATTTTTTTTTCTTGCCCCAGAGACTTCGTAACAGGTAATTCTGGAAACAAGGAACCAGCCACCCACCTCTGACAACTAACTTAAAGCCCTTCGCGTGAGTGAAATGCTTCCATGTTTTCCAGTAGAGGAAAAGCAAACTTCCATAAATTCTTCAGAACAATTTCCTGTGAGGGGCACAGATGCAGATATTTGAATTTCCTAAGCAATACCACAAAAAAAAAAAAGTTAAAAACATTTGAAATGACCCTGACCTAAACACTTGCTCTACATTCTGCCAATGTTTATGACTTAAAAATCTTCAGGACTTGACTGTGGACTCAGTTTCCTTAACCCTCCTCGCTTTCTACCTTCCCCCAAAATATCCATGCACATCCAGAGATCAGACCATTTCCGTGCAGACCCAGGCTTTCAACCTATTTCAAGCGCCAGCAAGCTTCCTTCTTAGATATTATGACATTTTGCATTCTCTTCTGTTGTCACGAAGCAAGAGGAAACTGTTAAAGGCTTTGATACCTGCATTGTTTGTTAAACACCAGTGGCTGAATCTGTCTGCTCTAATTTCCTGCAGTCATGCAAAAAAAGAAATTATCTGAAGCAGTGTTAATTCCTGGCACACATGGAGCAGACCATTCCATAATCACGACGCAGACAGTAGGTCACACAACATTCAGCAGAACAGGAACAAAACATTATTTTTTCAACTTCTTCAATCATGCTACTACCTGCTATCTGTTTCAGAGAAAATATTAACCATTCAGATAAATGGAAATTTCTCTATCCAGAAAGCAGCTAAATAAAATTGAACTATGGCTTGTTTGTCCAGGCTTTGAATAGCTCTTTACATTAAATTCACCAACAGTGAAACAGGCCATGTGAACTCTGTTTTACTTCTCCTGTATCTTCTACAATGAGTGATAGCTCAGAACCTGAAATAGAAAGCTTGTTAAAGAAAGTGATAATATCAATATAACTAATAGCACTGTTTGTCACTGGACATTTTCTTTTCTGGTGTCTCACTTTAGGGTAAAATAACAGGCAGATCAATATGTTTTAAAAAACTGTGATGTATTCGAAATTGTCAGCGATGTCTTGAAGCATTTCACCTCCCCTCCCCATACTATGTCAACGTGTCTTATCCTCCACGCACACTGTAAAAAAAACCAGAACAAACAACAATCTAAGCTTTTACAAGATCACTTGGTTTCCGATTTTCTTAGGAATTATTTCCCACAGACTATACAGTATTATGGCGTACAACTTCTCGCATGTTAAAATACAGCTGTCAGTAGTGGGCAACTTGAAAAAATTCACTATTCTAGTCTCAACAGTCACTATGCTTATTTGTAATAGTGGCCGCATTCTTGTTTCTTTTGCAATTCATACTGTCCAGTTTTCGATCACCGCAAGTTACAGCATTTTGTCAGGATCTCAGGATTTCCTGTATAGTAATGAGTACTATTGCACCGAAGAAGTTAACAGTACTATCCAAAAGGAAAAAAAATTAACCGCTCCATTACGTCCTTGTGCATAGCATAGCAATAAAACACAGTAAGGAAAAATTGCAATTTATGTGGACATGATGTAAGGAGGTAAGAAAGTATACATGAAGGCTCCTGTGCATGCAGCAGTATTTATATCCTTTGAAGCTATTCCTTAACAAATGACTTACTAGATTCACTCCCAACTCCATGGACTCAGCTGACATCGAGGAGCCTCAGCAATCTTTCATCTCCGGCCTACATTGTCATGTGCTTTATCAGGTCTGCGATTCCATGTGCAACTGTCAAGTCAGTATAAAACAACTGCTGTATTTTCTGTTCAATTCAAATTGCTTGTTATTATAGGTATCCCCTCAAAAGGCCAGGGAGTAAATCAATCTCCCATCAAAATTACTATTTATGCTTTGTTCAAACTAGTCATGTTATCTCTGTTGCTGAGTCCCCCTAGTATCAGACAACGGGAAGTTCATGGAGAAGAGGCTCTCAAGCCAAGGCATTCACTTCTTCCTGCAGACCTTTCAGCAATTTTAGACTGCAAACTTAGTCCTATTTTAGAACTACCCAAGAGGTCTTGATACAGGCAGCAAGTGTGCTCATCTCATCACACCGTATGACTTCATCACAGTTTCCCCACATCATTTAAGTTTCCCCAGCTCAACTCTGGCCAACTATTGTCTGATTAAAACCACAGAAAAGCACATCGTAACAGTTAAACATGGCACAAGAGCAT